>NW_007245713.1:881349-921911 GCF_000164805.1 Carlito syrichta
AAAAAAAAAAAAAAATATATATATATATATATATATATATATATGACTATACAATTAATTATGAGCAAGAAAATTTATTAAGCATATTTAATGACTATTCTATTAAGTGAATAGTTATTAGATTATTTTATTAAACAGGTATGTGCTTATGAAGAAAACACTTTTAAAATTGGAAAATACAAATAGTTGGAAGAGAAACATTCCCCTACAACTCAGATTTCTACTGTTGGCATGTTCTCACCCACCTTCCTGAGAGATACAGATGGTATGTCTGTGGGAGGGACAGTCTCTTAAAATGTCAGTAGGAACTTATAAGGAGGTATAATCAGCTTCTGAGGATGAAGGTTTCATAGCAAATGTGTGTGTCTTTAGGTCTTGCCCATGGTGTCTATCTTTGTGTCTACCAGAAAATGTCTTTCTAATATTGTCCTCTCCTTGGAATACCTTTACAGGTCATAAGAGTCAGCATCTCATGGAAAATTCTGGTCTGACATTTCACTTGCCCATCGCAAGATAAAACAACAGCAAAAATAAACAACTGGGAAAACAGACTTTCTCATGCTGGTAGTCACTAATGGAGAAAAAAAATAATTTTATTTTTTGGAGTATTTGCATCAGTAACCTGTGGCCCTGATGTTTTGTTAATCAACTGTGTGACCTTGGGTATGTCACATGTGTGCTTTCAGACTTTATGTTATCTCAGGTAAATGGAGGGTTGAGACTGGTTTGATTTTCCTTACTGATCTAGAATTATCTAAGTCTAGAAGGCTGTGATCTTTAACAGGAAAGAATAGCACCTACTTTTCTAAAGACTGTGTGCTCATTCTTTTAGGAAATCCAGCAACTTTTACAGACATAGCATTGTCCTAAAGGAAACAATCCCCTAGATAAAGTTTTCTCTCTCTTCCCTTCTCCCCCTGCAAATAAAACTTTAAAACTGAGACAGAGAAATGTCAAGGAAAGACTATTTGATTGGATCATTCACAGACCCCTGTACGTAATTTTATCATTTTAAAATATAAGGGTTCTTACAAATAATATAAAAGGGCTTTTCTTTTTTGTAATTTTAAGAAATTAACTTTAGAACTGAAATGACTTGTTTTACTCCAGACTTTAGTTTTCTGTATGGATAATCAGAACCAAATTAAACATTTGATTTGATGTATTTGGAAGTGATTATGTCCTACACATGAATGTATTCATAATCTATCCTTATTCCTCAAAGGTTTCAGGTGGCTGAGAACATCCAGTCACAATGAAATATTTTTTTTTCTATTTTTTAAAGTCTTGTGTCATCTCGTTCTACTTGAGATTGGCTGAAATGTAGAGGCTATTCTGATTAAGAGGAAGACAACTGGGGAGGAAGAGAAGGAGGAATTATAGCTTCACAGCAATATTTTCTGAAACCCAGGTCAAGAAGAAGGAAGGATGAGCCACAACACAGCTTTTGTCTGGTCAGGATGCCTCTTTGATTACAGGGAAATAAAAGAGGATTCATTATGTCTGCTTCTGTTTGTTGATTAGCATTCTGGATGAGGTAGATATTAGCTGGTGAGAAAATGTCTTCTGAAGACAGAAAGACATAGATTTGAATTCTGTTTTGTTTTTTTTTTTTTACTACTGGTGAGACTGGGGTATATTTCTTAGCCTCTTTGTGTCTCAGGTTCTTTATCTGTATAATTAGGAAAGGATACCCTCCCTACAATGTGTCAAGCTTCCATAGGCTAATTCGTCTACAAGAAGTACACTGTCTGGTACAAAAGATGATCCTAGTTCGGAATAACCATTATTATTATTGTTGCCATTATTTTGACCCATACCCTTGAATTACAAAGAAGTTGATCATATTTGTAATTGAATATTTAGCCTCTGCCTCCTTTGTGGACTCTGTAAGGCAGAGGGCACATCTGTTTTCAGCATTGTCAGTACAGCCTAAGCACACAGCTAGCACTCAGTGAATATTTGAAGAAGGACTGAATGACTACAGAAAAAAAAAGGATCAAGAGTTTGATTCCCATTAGGATGAGGGTTCTCAGCATTTGCCAAAGAGAAAAAGTGACGATGCTGTTGGAAGAATTGGTAGTAACTTCCACAGTAGGAGGGCTGCCCGGCCTCAGGCCTGAGCCAATTCAAGCCTCTTTAGACCCTTGTGGTGTCCCATGTTCACAGAGGGGCTGCGCTCAGACCATCTTTGGTCACATCTGTACCCTGCTGAGTGGGAGTGGCAGCTAGTAAGAGGCCCCTATCTAAGTAAACAGAGAGCAAAAGACCTGGAACAGTTCCCCATCCCCCACCCCTCCCAATCTGCCAATATTGGAGCTAGCCGCTCACTTTTGTTTCTTGGTTGTTTTAAACAGGTCCCTTTATATATCAGAAGAGAACCACTAACAAGAGACTGCTGCTAGGAAACATTTTATATTCTTCTTTCAATTTTATTAATGACTTTAGAAGAAATCTCTCTTTTAATTGCCTTAAATATTCTGTATTCATTATTAAATACCAACCATTTGCTATATTCTACACTTCTTTTTTGGCTCTGCATGCCAATTTTTTCTGGGACCTTCTGAATTAAAAGTAACATTTAACTGGAGGGCAGGTGGTCTGGCAACATGCTCTCCCACTGAAGTTCCCATGCTCTTAGACATATCTTAGCAGTTAGTGATATCTGAAGTCTGGGACTTTCATCATTCAGTTTTTAAAGTCGACACTAACTATCAGGTTAAAATCAGCAAAATTCTTTTTGGTTTGCTGTCATCTATATTGGACTTCACAGGTCTCATGTGCCTCAACTTCGACTGTGAATTTTGACTTGAATCTATTATATCCCTAGCCAGGTCCACATCCAGTCTCAGGTTATTATTAGAGAGGAGTTCCAGAATCTTGACTCAGAATCACAAGGTATGTCTTCAACTTTAGACTGTTAGGTTAGGTAACATTGTGAGGGCTATGATATCAAATTTAATCCTCATACCACTCTCAGGATGGGAGGGTGGCTAGGTACTATTACTACTCCTACTTGACGGATGACAAAACTGACACACTCAGAGTCACAGGGGAGGGAGTACTGGACCTAGGATCAGAAATTAGCTGGTGCTTTTTCCATGAACGGTGTGTAAGAGTTAGGCTAGCCAGAAAAGCAGCCTTTGTTTATGAATATTTATTTACCAGGGTTTTCTTTTATCTGGTGGTGAAGGGTGATTGTAAGTTGTAACGAATTTGGAAAACATACTATCAAAAATACAGGGTGAATTCAGTTGAGTTTCTTGCTCTGTTGGGTTACAGTATTGTGTCCTGTGATATTCCAAGTAGTTGTTCCTGTATTTCCTAAAGTCAACCCTTTACAATACGTGTGACGTTCTTTCCTTGGAGCTTTGCTCTCAGGTGAAGCAAGAGGCACCTGTGGTCAGAAACTGGTGCGGTAAATGGTTTGTAGTGTGTGGGATCATATCTAAGAATTGGCAACAGATCTATACCAAGGTCGCTGCTGGGTACTTCTTACTATAGAAGACTAATATTTCCTCAGGTGAATCTCTTTGTTTATTGTTTTCTTGGATCTTCCTGCAAAGGAAAGATGCTAGAATATTTTCCCAGTGAATCAGACACACTGTGCTCTCTTTTCTTTCCTTCTTCTGCTCTTTTTTTCTAGTTTCTTTATGTTTAATACACTAAAGAGGGGAGAAAGGCAGAGGAGGTGACACACACTTCTGAGCACAGAGAGCCTTAGGTGTTCCTTGGGAATGAGTGGAGATGGGATTCAAGTTCTTGATGTGCCGGATATCCTTTCACTATGAAAGCAACCAGCTCTGGATTTGAAAAGTTCACCTAGACTCCATGAGGGTTGCAGGGAGCTTTTGTGGGTATATTTGCTTTTCTGGGAGAGGTAACTGTTTCCTGCTGCATGGTTATCATGTTGTGGGTTGGGAAGCAGGGCACGCTGGCGATAAGAATTTAATGAATACATATGAGAGGAGGGGATTCAAGCCACTGAACAGCATATTGCCCTAGGCCATTTCACATTTCAGGATGCTGAGATATTTAAGAGAGTATATTCCAGACGATCATGGAAGAAAGGATATGTAAGCGGTGCTGGAGTGAGAGCTGTGTCCTTACTTGTGTTTCCAACAGCAGGTGGGCGGCCCGCCACACCAAGAGCCTTATGAATCACCTCTCAGTTTGTCCATTGTCTTTGTTTTTGTGATTCACTTACAACTTTAAAAAAATATGATAAGGCCTGCCCTTGTGTTCATTATTCCACGTGGCAGAGAGGACATGACTTTAATTTATTCTTTGCTTCTAATTGTAGTGTGTGCATGTCAGGGTTCACTGGTTAGAGAGAGAATGAGCCCTGCTTTTATAAAGCAGTTAATTGAACCTGGTAACGATTATTGCCTGCAATCCCCTGGGGTTGTGCTGGTCCCCGTGCCTCATCCCTCATGGTGGTTTCTAGCAGCTCATGTCTGTGACACTGGAGATTTTTCAAAAGGCGACAGCAATAGCAAATTGGAGTTCACGTACTGCAGACCCCAGCTGCAGTCATGTCAGTAACCTTTTCTGAGTTTGTATCTGTCTCTGGTGCTAGGGACTTCTGAAGAGAATGTTTCCAACTTTGAAATGTTTAAGAAAATTTTTGCAATACAGGCAACAAATGACTAGTATCTAGGATATGTAGAAAGAACTCCCTTCATATCAGTAACAAAAATATCAAACTAAAAACTCAGCAGTATCAATCTACTACAAGAAGCAGTAGAAACTGGACAAAAAGATGCAAGGAGTTTGTTGACAAGAGTGGAATTAGATGAACAAAGAAAAGATGCTCAACCTCACCAGTAATCTGGGAAAAGTAAATTAAAGTAGGACCATTTTTACCAATCACTTGGAAAAATAATATGGTAATAATGATGATGACAATACCAAATATTGGTAAGGACCTGGGAAATGGGACTTTGGCTGACACAACCACACTGCAGGTCAGTTTTACAGAAACTTTTAAAACTAAAAATTCACAGACTCTATAAATCAGCAACTCTATACCTTGCGATTTGCTTACAGAAACACTAGCACATGTGCACAGGAATGCAGCATTGTGAGACTGAGTAAAAATCCACAAACTGCCTGTCTCCATGTGTAGGAAAGGCTAAAGCAACTGTGATTTATTCATGGAATGGAACTGTAGGCAGGTCTACAGGTAATGGCCAGGACAATGTCCATTGTTAACTTTGAGGGGCAAAAGCAGGATTCAAAATCATTTGAACAATATGACATCATTCAAGTTAGAGAGAAAAATGATTTATATGCTTTGTGTGAATATCTGCATATGCCTATTATTACAGAGGAAAAAGTCTGTTGGTAATACCTAGGAAGTGCCTGGGGTTAGCAGTGAGGTCACAGGGGACATGGGCATTATCTGGGATGCTTAGATTTGTATAAGGAAATTGTTTGGGAAATAAAAATGAATTAAATATTCTTTAAGAGAAAAAGAATAAATGAATTAGAGGGTAGATATTTATCAGTGTCCGCAACTTGTTCACAGTAGCCTCAGAGGGAAGAGAGATCAGTCAGAGTGCTTGTAACTGCTCATTTTCATTTTCTCATTAGGTCTCAGGATCTTACCTCCCTGACGGGTTCTGGGGAAGTCAAGTGAGATTGTATGTGTCTTCCTTTCCCTTGCACCCTCAGTCCTCAGTACAGTGCCTGGCACAGAGCTGGTGCTGATTAAATACATTCTGAATTGACACTGAGCTTAGAGAGCAATGCTTGTGTGGAGTGCTTTGTTGACTGCGGGAAATAGGCATGTACCAATGGTTGATTATTGTCATCTGCCTTATAGTCAGAGGTACCCTCCTGGCTTCTGATTCTGGAAAGTGGATTCTCTACATGGGCCATAGTTCTAAGTAAGCCTCTCTTGCCCTCCTGAGCAGAAAGTCCTTTAGCCAGTGTCAGAGTGGGGCTTCTAGCCCTCCCAGTGTGAAGCTTTTCTTGGACCTGCCTGGAGTATTCAGAACTAGGCCCACTTCATGGGTCTATGACCCACCCAGGAACCCAGGATCAATATTCCAGAGGGCCCCACACTTGGCTTAATGCTCTCCTGTTGCCATTTTGACATTCTTAATAACTTTTGAATAGGGGGTCTGTATTTTCATTTTGCACTGTGCCTACAGATTATGTAACCATCTTGGATAGAGTAAGCTATTGGGCCTTCCCATGGCCAGATGGTGAGGAGAAGCATCTGGTTCCTGGCTCTATGAAAAGCAGAGGGCTCTGATGTTGAGGCAACAAAAGGAGCTCTTTAGGATAGTCTGGACTTTCATGTTTTTCAAAAGAGGCCATGGAATCTGTTTGTATTTCTGTCCTGAAGGCAAAAACCACTTCTTCCTTTTGTGCTGGGGTTGTACATTAGCTGATGGCATTTCCTGATGGGCCTGAGCCTCTCTGAAGGAGGGCTTTTTTACCTGACTCCTGATGATGAGGCTTTCATCCTACTGTGGATAGTTCTGTTTTGCATTTCAGTCAGATTCTGAGGTTCAGATGGCGCTAGGACCTGGGGTGGCTCTGCACTCCAGGGATGGAGAAGTGGCCAGGAGGTGCCTTTTGGTCTATTGTGGCCCATAGCACTTGAATTTCTCCATATTGCCTCTGTGTACCCTTTCCATCCTCTTCCTGTATTTCTCCATCCTCTACATCCTCCAAATTCCTGTATTTCTCCATCTCTGCATCCCTGTAGCCTTCGTATCCCAGCATCATCTGTGTCCTCCATATCCCAGCATCCTCTGCATCCCTACATCCCCCACATTCCCGCATCTCTGCATCCTGGAATCTGCATCTCATCTGCCTCGCACATAGAGCTGGCCCTTGGGGTACAGGAAAAGGAAATACACACAGCTGTTTTTTCTTTTCTTTGACCCAGCCTCAGCTAATGAGGGAACATGGATTTAGAAGCCAGAAAGATCTAATTTCAAAGGCCAGGTGGCCATTTAATAACTGGCCGAGTTCTTAGGCAAGTCCCTTCACTCCTGTGATACTCAGGTTAAGGATTAAATGAGAGAGGAATCTAAGCAGCAGGATTTAGAGTTGTTCAAGCATCTTCCTACTTTGCTGTTCTTCTCTTTTTCTGGAATTTTCCACAGTATCCCTGTCGTCCCTGCCCTTGCCCTTAGCTCTATTCCATCTGAACTGCTCTGATAATACCAGAAATGACCAAGGCAGAGTGGGTTTGGGTTTTTCTCTGAAATGTAGTTAAATCAATATACTCACTTCTTCCTCATGATTATGTCCGGGGAAGCTCTAGCATTTCTTGTTTTCTCAGTGAAGGAACCAAACACCTCTTGAGGTAACAGGCCCAGAGTCAGGCCCTAACGCTGGAGAACGGCTGGTCCTCTGCCCTGAGCATCCTACAGCTCTGTCTTGTTAATGAGCAGAGTAAAGCCCTTGGAGGTCCTGACTCAATGAGTGATTTTGCTGCCCTTTCACAGGCCTAGAGAAGATGTGGACAGATATGCTCTTTGGTAGCCCAGATTTCATCAGAGCAGTTGAGATCAGCATGTTCCTAGCCTTGGGGACATCACTCCGAATTATTTTGTAGTTTTTCAGTTTTCTGTCTCTTTATAAACAATGCACCTGCAGGGTGCATTGGAAGTTGGTTGGTTTCCATGAGAATTGAGTTGATCCTCCTGGTCAGGCACTTTAGTTTAATGACTATAACTGAGGTGTGTATCCTGCATAAGTTTTCAGACAGATGTCAATCTCTGGCTTTTAGGGGTTAAGAGAAGAGGTGACAGGCTGCTGCTTGGAGTGAGCTGGTAGACGTTTTTATCTGTATTCTAAAGATATAGGACGTTTGCAAAGTTTACTTCAGGCACCAAACTCTAAGTGGAAATATATTTACTTTTTAAGCATGCCATAAAATAGCAATATTTTTTATAACTCCGAATTATTTTGTAGTTTTTCAGTTTTCTGTCTCTTTATAAACTACACTTTATGGAGCTGTCATAATATTTGCCTTTCCACTCCTTTTAATGGGTTGAAATATTTTAGAATCAATTATACAGTACTTTTGTTTCTCACATTAAATTTACCACCAATTCTTTCTTTAAATATTTTGAGTATTGAAAATAATTTCTTAGGTGACATTAATTATGATGCACCTCTCTGCTCAGTTATTCTTCCCTGGCAATATTAATGATAGTGTTTTAGCATTTCTGACTGGCTCTGTCATTAATCCATCATAAATATCAGCCCCAATTAATGTGCAGAAGTAATATCAGTTGAGGAGTGAAATGTGTGTGCCACAAATAGAGGATGGATGCTATATCTGCCCCCAAGGAACAACTGAATTTGTCAACTGTTAACTCTGAATCCTTAATAGTACACTTTGTGTAAAAATGCATTCTTTGATTGTTTTTTTTCCATTTTACAAAATTTGTAGCCACAGTTGTCGGTGATGTCTGTTTGTAAAATCTCATCCTTTGATTTCTTTCCATTCGTTAAATCAGAAAATCCTTGCAAGATTCAAAGACATTATGCTGTGTAGTTCCCTGTTAATGTGTCTGCTTGTACTGTCTTTACTTTTATGTCTTCCTTTACTCTTGTTTTCCTTCCCTTCCTTCTTCCTCCCTCCCTCTCTCCTTCCCACTCACCCTTCCTTCTTTTCTTTATGTTCTGCTTCTCCTTTCTGTGTTTTGGAATGTGTTCTCAGAAGGCAGAACTGAGCCTGTTTACTTGGGCAAATCCAGCCCAGGATGAATTGCAATTGCTTTCTACCTAGTCATTTGGCATTGTAGAGTGCAGAAAGCCATGCATATGTAGATTATCAATACATATCTGTTGACTGGTACATTTTTTCATAACACAGAATTTTCAGAATATTTAACAGAGAGAAGTTTTTATTTATTTATTTTGACTCACCCTGTCGCCCAGAATGGAGTGCAGTGGCCGCTCCCGGCCACCACAGCCTCGACCTGCTGGGCTTCAAGCGATCCTTCCACCTCAGCCTTCCAAGTAGCTGGAACTACAGGCATATGCTACCACACCTGGCTAATTTTTTTGATTTATTGTAGAGATGAGGTCTCACCAAGTTGCCCAGGCGGTTCTCAAACCTGCGGGCTCAGGCAATCCACTTACCTCAGCCTCCCAAGGCACAGGGTTACAGGCTGAGCCACCGAGCCTGGCAGAGAGAAGTTTTTAAATTACTAAACATCTTTGATACATGTGCTTCCCCTTGGGCCTCTTATTTAGAAAATAGTCATCCATTTGGCTAAGATGTACACAGGATGGTATCTCACATGCTTGGCATTATGGTTGGCATTATGCTTGGCATGCGCTCCAAGCTCGGGATCCAGGATTATTTATTTTCAAATTAAGAAAACTTTTTTTTTTTTTTGAGTTGGAGGGTTTCACTCTGTCACACAGACTGGAGTGCAGTGACCTAATCATGGCTCACTGCAGCCTTGACCTCCTGGACTCAGGCAATCCTCCTGCCTCAGCCTTCCAAGGAGCTGGTTCTACAGGCATGTGCCACCACATCCGGATAACTTTTTGATTTTTTTGTAGAGACGAGGTCTCGCTATGTGCCTATGCTGGTTTTGAACTCCTGGGCTCAAGCAATCCTCCTGCCTTGGCCTCCCAGAGTGCTGGCATTACAGGCATGAGCCACTGTGTCCTGTCACAAATCAATATTTAAAAATAAAAGAGAAGCTGTTGATAATAACTCTTGGACAGCAGTTGTAAGCCAAGACTACCCTAGGCAAATGGTAGCATTGCTAGATAAAGTATAGGATACAGCTCAACTTGAAATTTAAATTTAACTATGCATCCTGCGTTTTCATCTGCAGAATCTGATGACCCTGTTTGTAGTCATGAACACATGAGACATGCTCCTTGATGGACTGAAGCTTACAGTCTCATAACCATAACTTCAGGTTACTAATTCAGGCACTAAGTTGATTATTGAGCGTATCACAACAACCCTGAGAGGTCGGTGGTGCTTTTGCACTTCACAGTGGACAACACAGGTTAACAACATCCCCAAGGTCAGACAACTAGGACATGGTGGGGAAATGAGGAACTGGGACTCTGAGACCTCATATCCAGCTACCTGCAAAACCCACATTCGTTCCCATCATCCCCTCCTGCCTCCTAACCAGCACTGTGGCAGCAATGAGCTTCTTTTGCAGATTTTTAAGAGGTTCTGCAAGAAAGTTAAGAGCCCTTAACATTACTTCTCCACTGCTAGCTTTTCCAGGCTGCAGGAGGCAACCAGCTGTTTTCACTGTATCAAACCCAAAACATGTCATGCAGAAAAAATGTCAAGTCATTTTGAAAAATGTCTGAAGCATAATGTGCTTGACAGGGGTGAAATAGCATTGGCCATAGTCACGTAATTACTACCTCAGTGTTTGTTTACCGTGCAGCCCTTTCTTCTTCCACTTGAATTAAATCAGTCTGAGCAACAATGCAGCTTTATAAAACCCAGGTCTCTGCATGCATACAACAGTTAGACTTTCTCAGGTTCTTCCTAAGCCTGATCCTTGCCAGGTTGACTAAGCAACTTAACGATTTCTTCCATATTCATATCTTTAGACTGAACGCAGACAGACTTATTGAATTAGAGTAAATGAAGGTCACCTATTTTTTTCTACAGACAATAAATGTTAAGATAGGGTGAGGCACTGAGGTTCAAGATCTGATTTGAATTTAAGCTGCAGCCAGACACCATAACATTGCCACCCACTAGATGTCGCTGATGATTCACACCAGTGCAACTGCAAGACCATTTATGGCTGTTAAAAAAAAGTCTTTAAAAGTGTCAGGCCAGAGTTAAAAATCTGGAACGTCCACATATTTCTTTTCTTACCTTTTACTTTTTGATATCTCCTTTGTGTTCATCCAAATGGGCCTTATTTCTCCTCTTAACGATCTCTTTCTACCTTTCTAAATTTAGCAAAAAACAAGAAGGGTAACATCTGTCTTATTAAAACCAATCTCACTCTGTGTATGTTGCCTTTTTGCTGAATTTTTGTAAAACTCCTCAGACTTCATTTCTTTGATGAATTTGGTTAGTTTGTATTAACATAAACTATCTAGTACTGTAGATTCCCTACATCCAGTGGAGTTGATTTTCCTTTTACAGGTTTATGCCTGATTTGCTTTAAGAAAGGAAAAAAATTTGTCTTTACTAGTAGAGAAGGAGCAGAGATGCCTATTGTAGTCCAAGGAGTGGTGATCTTTGGTCAACCCTTCTGGCTTAAAGACCCAAGCTAGTAGGATGCTCAAGGAGGAAGATGGGGTGGTTTGGTATGGTGGTTTTGAAGTCAGTCCTCTCTGGTATACAAAATACATTCTCCGTTGAGCAGCAACAACAAAAGCAGAAAGACTGGCAGCTGCTACAGATTTCCACTCCTAATGAGCTACAGTTTTTTTTCCCCTCAGAGCATGGCTAATATGGGATGGAAGCCTCAAATTTAAAAAAGGAATGTTAAAAAGGAGTAAGGTTAGCTTTAATCAACTTTAAAAAGATCATAAAACTAATTTTCAGAAAAGCTTGAGACCCATGGAAAGTTCTCTTGTAAATATTATGACAAGAAGTTTCTACTTATTTTCCCCTCCCTCCCGCCCTCCTTTCCCTCCCTCTTGCTTGCTTGCTTTCTCTCCTTTCCCTCCCTCCCTCCTGCCCTCCTTCCCCTCCTTCCCTTCCTTCCCTCCCTCCCTGCCTGCATGCCTCTCTCTCTCTCTCTCTCTCTCTCTCTCTCTCTCTCTCTGGTTAAAGAGAAGTCGCCTACTTTTCAAACAAGCAAACCTCCTATTTGGGGAGGGAGGATGGATTGGGTAGGTGAGACTCTCTGTACCAGACTGAATTTGGTCTACATCCTGTCTTCACAGGAGATCCCTGGTATGTGTAGTTCCCTCTGTAAGAGTGGCCTTAAGCTTCTCAGCTGTGACTGAGATTTCGCTAGGAGTTGAAGGAGACTGGTAGATTTCCTGGGGGTAGTTATGCCATGGTGGTGCTTTATGGACAACTGTATCATGAGTGGCACTTTGCCAAACTCTACTCAACTTCCACGTTTACCTTTAGTACTCAAAAATATGAAGTCTTCTAGAATGTGAAGTTAGGTGTCATTTGCAATGGATGTTGGAATAGCATTTACTTGAGGTAATTTTTAAGTAGTCTTTTATGAATTTCAGACAACTTAACATCCATGAAATAAGAATAGTGCAATCATGTGTTTGTTGGCCATTTGTATGCTTTCTTTTGAGAGATGTCTGTTTACGTTGTTTGTCCACTTTTTAATGGGGTTATTTGCTTTTTTCTTGCTGATTTGTTTGAGTTCTTTGTAAATTCTGGATATTAACCCTTTGTCAGATGTATAGTTTGCAAATATCTTCTCCCATTCTGTAGGTTGCCTATTTGCTCTGTTGATTATGTCTTTTGCTGTGCAGAAACTTTTTAGTTTAATTAAGTCCCACTTGTTTATTTTGTTTTTGTTGCATTTGCTTTTGAGGTTTTAGTCATAAATTCTTTGCCTAGGTGTATGTCCAGAAGACTTTTTCCTAGGTTTTCTTCTAGGATTTTTATGGTTTCATGTTTGACACTTAAGTCTTTAATCCATAGTGAGTTAATTTTGTATATGGGAGATAGGGATCAAGTTTCTTTTTTCTGCATGTAGCTATCCAATTTTCCCAGCACCATTTGTTAAATAAGGTGTCTTTTCCTCAGTGTATGTTTTTGTCAGTTTTGTCAAAGATCATTTGGTTGTAGGTATTTGAGTTTATTTCTGTATTCTCTACTCTGTTCCATTGGTCCGTGTGTCTGCTCTTGTAACAGCACCATGTTTTAGTTACTATAGCCTTGTAGTATAATTTGAAGTCAGGTAATGTGATACCTGCAACTTTTTTTTTTTCCCTTAGGATTGCTTGGACTGTTCTGGCTCTTATTCCATATGAATTTTAGGATTATTTATTCTAATTATGTGAAAAATGACGTTGGTAATTTGATAGGGATCACATTGAATCTGTGGATTACTTTGGGTAATAAAGGCATTTTAACAATGCTTCTTCTCCAATCCATGAGCATGGGATGCTTCTCCATTTGTTTATGTTCTCTACAATAAAATTAAAAACAATAGATGCTGGCAAAGATGCAGAGAAAAGGGAATGCTTATATACTGTTCGTGGGAGTGAAAATTAGTACAGCCTCTATGGAAAGCAGTATGGAGATTTCTCAAACTAAAAGTAGATCTACCATTTGATCTAGCATTCTCACTACTAAGTATCTACCCAAAGAAACAGAGGCCTTTATATATATAACAGACACTTGCATGCACATGTTCATTGTAGCACAATTCACAATTGCAAAGATGTGGAATCAACCTGAATGCTTATCGAGTAGATAATGATCAGTGGATAATGAAAATGTGGTATATATACACCATGGAATACTATCCAGCTGTCAAAAAGAATGAAATGATGTCTTTTGCAGCAAGTTGGATGAAATTGGAGAACATTATTCTAAGTGAACTAACTCAGAAACAGAAAACCAATACCGCATACTCACACTTATAAGTGGGAGCTATACTAAGGATATGAAAAGACATAGAGACTGGTATAATGGACACTTGAGACTCATAAGGGGGAGGGGAGAAGTAGCAGAGGACAAAAAACAAATCAGCTGTTGGAAACAATGTGCACAGTTGAGGGTGTAGGGGTGATGGGTACATTTAAAGTTCAAACCAAAAACTATTTGTACCCCCAAAGTGATTGAAATTTTAAAAATGATATAATCATAAGAGGGTTAGCTTTCTCAGTCATTGGGAAGAAAGGCCCACTTTCCCTGATTATAATCAGGTATTCTGTTTAGAATATCAGAAAATGAGCACCCTACAAATGTCTACTTGACTGAGATTGGAGAAAAAGAAGCCTAAATGCATTATCAAAACACAAAACACTTTCTGAGTTTTCCCACAGAATGAATTAATAATATTTAATACTAATTATATTCTTGCTACATAACAACTTTCTATGGTTGTGGGCAAATGTGAAAACATTTTCAAGCCCCAAGCACGTTTTACAATGAGCTTATATATGCGAATTTGTTATTATTTGCTAGGCGTCCCTTTCCATACAAGTTGTTCTATGCAGTTTTACCAAAATTTTGTGTTGCTGTTTTTACTTTCTGAAAAATTACTGGTATTTTACCTCCCCTTCAGTCAAAGTATTGCAAATATGGAGTTGGGGCAATCATTCAGTTTTGACTAATTTGTTTGGACTCATTCTGAATTATTTGTGCAGACACACACACACACACACACACACACGTATATAATTTTTTTTTTGAGTTAATGTCTCACTCTGTCACCCAGGCTGGAGTGCAGTAGCAAACTCATGGCCACCCTAGCATTGACCTGCTGGGCTCAGGCAATCCTTCTGCCTCAGCCTTCCAAGTAGCCAGAACTATAGGCACATGCTACCACACCTGGCTAATTTTTGTAGAGTTTATTGTAGAGATGAAGTCTCGCCAATTTGCCTGGGCTGGTCTCGAACCTGTGGGCTCAGTCAATCCACTTGTCTTGGCCTTCCAAAGTGCTTGGATTACAGGCTGAGCCACCGAGCCCGGCCCATATATATTTTTATATTTATATTTTTATTTTTTGTCAGAGTCTCACTCTGTCTCCCAAACTGGAGTGCAGTGGCATACCTACGGCCACCACAGCCTCAACCTGTTGGGCTCAGGTGATCCTTCTGTCTCAGCCTTGCAGGTAGCTGGAACTACAGGCATGTGTCACAATGCCAGGCTAATTTTTTGATTTAGTGTAGAGATGAGGTCTCACCAAGTTGTCCAGACTGGTCTTGAGCCTCTAAGCTTAGAAAATCCTCTCACTTCCACCCAAAGTGCTTGGATTACAACACCTGGCTTATTTGTGCACATATTATTAATATTTCCAATGAATTACTTGACTTTTGTGATTTATAACTCTTTACCTCCAGAGCTGACATTTGACATTTATATTATCAGGTAACCATGTTTTATGTCTTTTATTAAAATTTCCAACCAATGTACACAGAAGTTGGCTTAGTCCTAGGCATGGTTTGGTGTCCTGATGGGTCTTGTGTAGTCTGGGCCCCTCATATATATCCAGGGCCTACCCAGTAGTAAGACCCCAAACCAGTTGTACCCTTGAGTCTCTTCCAGACTTGTAATGACTTTGGTAAGACCAGCATTTTCAGACTAGCATGAATCCCTTAAATATATGAAGACTCCTGTCAGTGGAAGATATCTCTACATTTATTTTATTATGATTGTAGAACTTTGCTTGACAACTAATTCTTTAGTGCAATGACTGATACAGTTGGTCCTTGAACAATGCAGGGACTAGGGGTACCAACCCCTGTATAGTCAAAAACTTGAGCATGACTTTTGACTCCCCCAAAACTTTACTACTACCAGCTTACTGTTGACTGGAAGCCTTACAAATAACACACAAGTTCTGATAATTAAATTCACAAGCTCATAGAAAGAGTGCTACATACCTCATTGCCAAATATCATTACTGTCACCTTTGAAGTACTCCCTTAAGAAGCTGTGCACCAATGCCAGTGCCTAGTCCACCGTCAAAGTAATTCTGGAGCTCTTTTTCTGGAATGCCCATCAGAGCTGTTGTCATATTACCCTCAATGTCCCGAATATCATCAAATGTATTCCTTTCAATATTTCCTTTATCTTCAGGTAAAGAAAAAAGTCATTGGGGTCCTCAGGTGAGTATGGAGGGTGTTACAATACAGTTATTTGTTTAGTGGCTAAAAACTCCCTCACAGACAGTGCTGTGTGAACTGGTACATTATCATGATGCAAGAGCTCCTTCAGGACAATTTTTGCACATACCTTTCTAAGGTTGAGATTTTCAGTTAAAAATTTCCTGTTTCTCTATCAATGTTTATTTGGTTTGCTATGCTTCTCACAGTCAGCCGATGATTTTGACCCACAATTTGATGAATTTTTGCAATGTTTTCATCAGTTCTGCTTGTCACTAGCCATCCTGACCTGTCTTCATCAGTGACACTTTCTCTCCCCTCAGAAAAATGTTTAATCCATTTATATACTACCATTTTCTTCATGGCATTATCCCCATAAACTTGGACTAACATATCCCTGATTTCACTTCCACTCCTGACAAGTTTAACAAATATAATGTTTGCTTGTTGCTCTAATTCAAGCTCCAACATTCTCACAACAGCACACAAAAACATACAACAATTATTAATGCCTCTCAGCAAGATACCACCACATGTCAACATGAACACAGCTCTGAGACAATGATGTACCAAGGTTATGAAACCTTACTGAGTTGTTTGGACAGTGCTGCCAACATAATTGCATGGTGGCAAGTTTGCGAGCTTAATTGTCAGACCTCGTAAATAGTTGACTAACACATATTCTGTTTCATACATATTATATACTCTATTATTATATGCAACATATTCTATTATAGCCAAGAAAGTTAGTTAAAAAATGTTATTAAGAAAATCATAATGAAGAGAAAATACTTTTACTATTTATTAAGTGGAAGTGGATCATCATAAAGATCTTTATCCTTATCATCTTCATGTTGAGTAGGCTGAGGAGGAGGAAGAAGAAGGGTTAGTCTTGCAGTCTCAGGAATTGCCTAGGTGGATGAAAATTCACATACACGTAGACCTGTGTATTTCAAACCCATGTTGTTTAGCTGTATATATATTTTTAAAGTGCATGGTTCTGAAAATTTTTATGGTCATATTAGAATAAGGACTTCTAACTTTATTAAAATTTGAACTTGTAAAGTGTATTAATAAAGTTGTTGTTTAAAGCTAACATCCATTCATAAGGACTCCTCAGATAAATTATAGCTATAAAAGCAATAATGGTCTATCTATGGTCATTAATGTGAAAAAATAGCCATGCTGTATTTTCAGGCAAAACAGAAGAAAATAAAAACTGCAAAATGTTCTGTACTGTTGTGGTCTCATTTGTATAAATGTTTGTGTTCATACATATACATCTAAAAGACTATAAATTTCTACTACAGTAGAATTATAGCTATTCACACATTTTTAAAATCTATATCTTCTAATTTTATATTGTTTTTATTATCAGAAAATAAATAAGGAAACTCTTTTCTGTGTGGGATAAACAAAGTTCTTATTGCTTTCTTTGGCTCTCTCACCTCTCTGTATGTTTTCAGATGCTGTTATCAAAATATAACTAGAGCAAAAAATGCAGGTGTGTTTATGTAATGAGGTGAATTCTATATTACAATGCTATTCTCCAAAATATTGTAATTCACTTAAAGAAGGAAGAAGCAAAAACATGCTCTTTTCCTAATTATCTGTGGTTTCCCCCTGAAAACAAAAATATTGACATCACTCTGTAAGTGTGCAGTGCCAGCAGACCCATTTGATGTGTTCTCTTCACCTGGACTTGGCTAGGGTTTTATTAAGGTTTTGCTGAAACACTACAAACATATTAGGAATGTGAGACTTTCAGCATATGCATAGTGCTGCTGATACACACACACACACACACACACACACACACACACACACACACAAACATTTTTTTCTAAATCAATTCAGGCATTAATTTCAAGAAATACTGTCTAGATTCAATTTATTTTAATTAAAATATAAATGAGAATAGAGTAAAGGTTGACACTCTGGGAAGTTTCCTTAACATGCTCTCTGCATTGTATATTCTGAGTTCCAATATCCATGCATTTAAATGAAGACTGAGGGCTACTGGGTCTTGTTTAATGTCATAACCTTTTTCTCCATGCCCTTGTTTGGGTCAAAAAAATTAAGTGGTGGAATTCTTTCTAAAAAATCAAAAGCTTTGTTCTCACTCATAAATGGACCCTGAACATTTACCATATTACTATAGGAAAGGGATTGGCACTGCCAAGGTGTGGGGAGAACATAATATCAATAAGGATACCTGATCTCAAACCAGGCAAAGCGGGGACTAAAGGGACGCCCATACTTTACCAGTTTGATGACCACTTGTATACCTAATCCTGAATTGTACCCCACATCTTTAAAATTAAAAATAAATCAAAAGTTTTAAATTTGGGTAAGCAAACACATTTCATGTTTTGATCCAAAGAAAAAAAGGAACTCAAATCCATTCACAAAATTCATAATAAAATGACTCTGTGCAGCTGAACTTGATGTTGGAGGTTGCAGAGGGTGGGGAGGAATGATGATAGCTCATTGGGACCATGACTGTTCTTATTTTACTTGTGACAAGCTAGATATTTATGTACTCGTTCATTGAGTATCTCTTTCTTGTAAACTCTGTGGGTATGAAGGCAGTATGTGTTGTCTAATCTTTGTTGATGTAACTCCAGCAACTAGCCTGTGCCTGTAACTATGTAGACGTTCTATAAATAAATATTGAGTAAGTAGATATATTCTGGAAATGGTGTCGTTTTCATCTTTAGATATTTCTGTCAGGAGTTAGTTTTCCTTTGACCAAATATTCTTTTGGTCTTTATAAAATTTGAATTATGCAAAGTAATACCTGAATCTATCCTCCTTGAGAAACATTAGAACATTACTAATACTTTTAGTTCCAGCAAAGATGGTGTAGCCCCATTGTACCCAGGTAACTTTCTCACTCGGGTTATGCTCTCTTATAACTAAAAACACTCTAGACAATACATAACAAATGAGCATAGTAAGACTTTGAAAGATAAAAAGATGAAGACAGATGACCTGTGGACCTTTGGACATGAGGAACAACATGGCTGTGGGTCCCATGGGTTTTCTCATTATTTCTTACATATTATTTATACAGCACTCCAAAAGTCCTCCCACCTGCACCTCCAATAGCCACAGGCTGCAAGAAAAGCCTTTTCCTCCTAGACAAAGGACTAGGAAAAGGGTAGTCTACCAACAGAGACCTTTTTGACAATATTCACCCTGTACTAGCCAAGTGCCAATTGAAAAACCAACCCCTCAATCCCCTAGGTTTCAGCAGGGCCAGAGAGCTGATCTTCCTCCCCTAGCTCCCAACCAACAGAAGCAAACAACAATGCTTCAGTTCTCTCACCAGCTGGTATCAGTGAATTGAGCAAGGAGCTACTCTTCCATTCTCTGTCTGCCTGAGGCAGTCAGCACTCTAATTTTCCCACTGGTGGTGTTTGCATGGTGAGTAGGGACTTGATCCTCCATCTCCTGCTTAGTGGAAGCAGGCAGTGTTCCTGTTCCCCTGCCAGGCTACTGTCAGTGGAGGCCAGTAGTAAGGTGAGCCTCTACTCCTACTCAGCACCAACAAGACTAAACATGGCAATGCCAATCGGTGGTAGTCAGCATTCTATTTTCTCCCACATCCACCCAGTAGCAACTCTGGTTTTTGCCTACTCTTGTGTGATACCAGTGTCAGTAGAATCCCACTTGGGATCAATGAGATTGATCACTTGTGGCATTCAGGGGTCTCGGGTGGTTTTATTTAACCAGCTTCCTTAGGGGTGACTTTTCCCATTTGGTCCTTTTTAAATAGCAAATAAGTCTTAGACACTGTCTGATGCTCTAATGCTCAGGCAGGTTATTCTGGCAGTGCCCTCCCCAAAAGATAGCAGGAACAGGCCAGTGGCCTGAGCCAGATATAGTAAGGGGTAAGGCGATCGCCTGAGTAGGAGGGTCTCCATCTGGAGATTGTTCTCAGAGTTTAGGGGATTGCTCCTCCTTTTTTATACCTGTATTCAGTCCAGGTTAGTTAACAGGTGGTTTCTTACATAAAGGGGGTTTAAGCTACTGTTGTAAAGGTAATTTTTATTATAAGGTTTGTGAAAGTTGCATCTGTGTTGAGGTAACCTTGTCTCTAGGGCAATCAGGGTTTTTAGGTCCTGTTGTCATAGAGACCTTGTATCCCCAGGCCAGGTTGCATCACACTACAAAGTGATACACAGTGCAGGTCCTGTGAGATGTTTGAGGGGGCCTTCTGGCATCATGTAACTTATAGCCATGCTATGTTTCTTATAGTGTACTTCACAGGTGGTAGGAGGTAAAGCTAGTCAGTTTTTCCAGCCCCAGTGTGAGTGGGACCCAGGGGGTAACTTAGCCTCCCCTTCTACTGACTTCAATGAAATGAAATGAAGTGGTGGGAAGTGGGCTAATTAGCACTTCAGTCCCCTCTCCCTTGGGGACAGTAGTACTCAGAAAACTCCTACTTCTACAGGCACAGAGAAACTTCAGTATATTCTGCAGCAACAAAGCAGTGTGTTGTCACTCTAGTACCATAATCCGCTGGTGGCAGTGGAGTCCATTGGGGAGCTGGGCTTTACCACTATTCAGATACAACAAAGTGATGTGAGTTTGAACTCTACTTTCACTGAGAAGCTGTCTGCAAGGCTGAGGGGAGAGATGAACTTTCACCCCATCTGAATGCATTAAGGCAGTGTGACTAGGTGCTCCACTTTTACTGCGCAAGTGTTCACAAAGGCCGGTGAGAAACTAAGGTACACTCTCACCTGGCCCTCCTGTTAGATCTTTGTAGGGAGAATCCCTGCTAAATGAAAAGATCAGATATGATCCAGAGTCTCATTCAAAATGTTCAGGATACAATTAAGAAATCAGTCATCATACCAAGAATTAAGAAAAATTTTAACTTTTATGAGAAAAGACAATCATCAGGAATCAATAATGAATCAGATGTTGGAATTATAGTATTTTAAAGATGCTTCATAAAAACACTTCGACAATTACAAATTCTCTGCAAACAAAGGAAAATTAGAAAAATTTTAGCCAGCAAAGAGAAGTTTTAAAAAAAGAACAAAGTGGAAATTATAGAAATGAAAAATACAATCACTAAAATAAGAAAATAATCACTAGATCAATTCATTAGTAGAGTGGAGATGACAGAAGATAAAATCAATAAACGTGAAGAAAGCTCAATAGAAATTCTCCTGGAATTTACCCAGTCTGAAAAACAGAGAGACCTAGAGGATCTTTGGAACAATGACAGAAGAACTAGACTCATTTCATCAGTGATTCAGAAGAAAAGGAGAGAGTGAGACTGAAAAAGTATTCAAATAAATCATGACTGAAAACTTCCTAAATTGGTAAAAGACATAAACCTACAGATTCAAGAAGAGTAACCCCAAACAGGATAAACATGAAGGAATTCATGTGAAGTCAGATCAAAATTAAATTTCTGAATGGTAAAGGCACATAAATTAAAAACAGCTGGGGCAAAATGACTTGTTACTTACAGAAGAACATCTATTTGAATGACTATAAATTTGTCATCTGAATTCATGGAGCCCAGAGGAAGTAGGACAGCATATTTTAAGTAATGAAAGAACTATCAATTGCCATGAGAATATATTTAAAGAATATAGAGATAATAAAGACATTCTCAGACTAAGGAATACTAAGAGAATTTGTTGCTATCTGATCCACCTTTCAGGAATGACTAAGCTAAGTACTCTGAACAGACAGAAAGTGATACCAGAAGAAGGCTTGGAACTTCAGAAAGAAAAGAACATTAGAATAGGCAAAATAGGGGTGAATATAATAGACTATCCTTCTCAAGAGTTTCTTAAATTGATGGTTGTGGCACAAATTATAAAATATACTAACATGGTGCTCAATGTATGTAGAGGAAACAAGACAATTATATTTAACAAGTGAAAAGGGTAAAGGGACCCTAGAGATAATAAAGACATTCTCAGACTAAGGAATACTAAGAGAATTTGTTGCTATCTGATCCACCTTTCAGGAATGACTAAGCTAAGTACTCTGAACAGACAGAAAGTGATACCAGAAGAAGGCTTGGAACTTCAGAAAGAAAAGAACATTAGAATAGGCAAAATAGGGGTGAATATAATAGACTATCCTTCTCAAGAGTTTCTTAAATTGATGGTTGTGGCACAAATTATAAAATATACTAACATGGTGCTCAATGTATGTAGAGGAAACAAGACAATTATATTTAACAAGTGAAAAGGGTAAAGGGACCCAAATACAAGTAAGGCTTCTGCACTTCACTGGAAGCGGCAGAATGTCTAACCAGGAGGCTGTGCTACATTGTGCATACATATTGTAATATCTACAGCAACTATGATTTCAAATGTTTGCTTTGTCTTCCTGGCATTTTTCAAAACATGCTAATATACCTGTGTATTTTACAAAATGCATAGTATTGGCTTATGACGATTTTACATAAATGGCTACATACCTACATGGCAGTCTGCAATTTTCTTGTTGATTCAATATGTTTTTACAAAGAGTCCTCATAACTGCTGTGTAGCTATGAATGCACCTCTTTATTTTTCTCTTCCTTTATTGAGAGACATTTTTCAAGACGTTTTCCCAGACTTAAGCTTTTACAAGCAATGCACAATGGGCATGCTTGTTGAAGGTTCCATGAGTCCATGTGTGTGTTTTTGTTTTTGAATTTTTCTAATTAAAATAAAACCCCTAGGGTATTTTACCCTGTATTGTTTCCTTGGCTCATTCTGGCCCATCTGTTAAGTTAGATTCTTGCAGATCCCATTTAGCAGGGGATAACTTTCCTGAAAGTGTGAGCTCTAAGAAAAGCAGATGTATTCCTGAATCATGGCAGGCCTTCATCCAGGAGGTTCTGATATTGCCAGTCCCTCATCCTAGACCACAAGGATGTTCAAGAAATCTTTTCATTATGTCCAAGAATTCCTGATTATCTGCTGGTCAATTTCCTTGAGGATACCTAGGACCACTAGGAAACTTGCTTTTTACCATCCTCCTTTCTTTGAATTCTTGATTCTTTGCAGCATGGATGAACATGAAGTCTTGTATTTCTCTGGTCAACCAAGATGTTTCAACATAGCTAGTCAGGAAACCAAGAGGATGGTGGCCAGAGGTGCCAACACTGTAGTCAGGTAGAAAGGAAGACAGATGCTCATTGGCTGAAAATGTTTGCAGGCTGGTATACCATCAGTTGGCTGGGAGTGAAGAGTTAGTATGAATACTTGATGGTCAACTGGTGAGAAGAGTGGATATACACAGACGTATATATTCATACACAGTGTACATAAGAATTCTATTTTCATGAAATTAAAGACAACTGTTTTCATGAAATTATTAAAGACAACTAGAATTATAAAAATTAGTGATGATTGAATGGCTAATTAAAATTTCTCTGACAAAAGAGAACGGGTTCCTTAACTCCATCGGAAAGGTTATAGAAATGGGGAAGTGTCAACCCTTTATTTTTGTCCTGATGATCTGTCTAAGGTTGTGAGTGGTGTATTAAAGTCCCCAGTTATTATGGTGTTAGAGTCAATGTGTTTCTTTAGTTTTCCTAGAAGTTGCTTTATGAATGTTGGCGCACCTATGTTGGGTGCATATATGTTTAGGATAGATATTTCTTGTTGATGGAGTGAACCTTTTATCATTATGTAGTGGCCCTCTGTATCTTTTTAAATTTTTGATAGCTTAAATGGTATTTTGTCTGAAATTAGGATCACGACTCCTCCTTTCTTTTGTGTTCCATTCGCCTGAAAATTTGTTTCCCATCCTCTTACTTTGAGTCTGTGTATGTCCTTTCTAGTGAGATGGGTCTCTTGAAGGCAGTATATTGTTGCCTGGTGGTATTTTATCCATTTTGTCATTCTATGTCTTTTCAGTGGTGCGTTTAGTCCATTCACATTCAGACTAATTATTGAAATGTGAGAGTTCGTCCCTATCATGGAGTTCTTATTGAGTTGTTGTTCTTCCACTTGGTTTTTCCTTTTTATTTTTTTGTCTTTCTTTTGGTTTTGGGGTTGGTTCGTGTATATTTTATTCTTTTCCCTGTACTCTTGTGAAGAACGTTGTTCTTTTTTCCTTTTCTTCTGTGTTTAGTACTTTCTTAAGTGTTTCATGTAGAGATGGTTTTGTGGCTGCATAAGTTCTTAGGGATTGGATATCTGGGAAAGATTTTAATTCTCCCTCACTGATGAAGCTTAGCTTGGCTGGGTAGGTTATTCTTGGTTGAAATTGTTTATCCTTTAGGACTTTGAAGATAGGGCTCCAAGCTCTCCTAGCCTGCAGGGTTTCTGCAGATAAATCTGCTGCTATTCTGATTGGTCTTCCATGGTGGGTGATCTGGCCTTTTTCTCTTGCTGCCTTTAGGATTTTTTCTTTTGTGCCTACTTTATTTAGGCAAATTATTATGTGTCTAGGAGTTGGTCTTCTCATTTGTTGTCTTGCAAGGGTTCTCTGAATCTCTTGTGTTTGAATTTTTGCATCACTGATTAGATAAGGGAAGTTTTCTTGAATGATCTCATGAAAAGTTTGTTCCAATGTGGTCTCTGTTTCTCTTTCTGCCTCAGGGAGTCCGATTATTCTTAGGTTAGGCCTCTTGAGGTAGTCACTCATCTCTTGAAGGTTCTGTCTTTTTGAGTTTATTTTCTGTGTTTTTAAGAGTTTGGGTTATTTCTATATTTTGGTCCTCAAGCTCTGAGATTCTTTCTTCTGCTTGGGTAATTCTGCTTTCCATGCTTATCAAGTTGTTATTTATTTCATTCACAGTATTCTTTATTACTGTTATCTCAGATATCAGCTCCTTCCTAGTTTCTTCTTGTGTCTCCTCAATTCTTTTTAATCTCTCCATTATTGTTTTGATATCTACATTTGCATTTTGAGACCCTTCATTCTGGGGACTTTTCATTGTTTGTATTCCAAAGTCAGTTTTCTCAGTGTCTGCTCTCCCAGGCGTCTGGGAGAGACCCATACTCTTCTTTTGGTTTTTCTTCATTTCTGTAGATTTTTCTCCCTCTCCCCCTTTCCCTCCCCCTCTTCAATTCTGTTTTTGAGGGAAGGTGGGGTTGCTTTTATTTCTCTTCTGCAATGACCTGTTCTTCCTTATGAGGGTCTTCTGGCTTTGTTCACTTTTCCCTCTGCTTTACAGTCTATCTATTCAGCAGTATGCAGTCTTAGTCCCAACTATCAGGTGAGAGAGAGACACAAGGGTTCAGAGAATCTCACCAGTTCACCTATGCCGTCGCCATCTTGCCCCGTCTCCCGTGTCAACCCTTTATTACCATAATGTTTTATTACTATAATACTCTTTGAAAGAGGAAAATTTGTTGATTTCTAAGTGAATCTTTTTGTCACTTCATTGTAGGTTACTTCCTGAATATGAAATAATTCATTAAAAAATGATATACAGAATAATTGTAATATAGTTATATAGTAAGATAATTTGGAAGCTGATGTATAAGGACGTTTAGTTACTAATTTGTTTCATGATATACCTTAGGATGGGTGACTTACCTTTATCAGAACCCAAATAAGGGCCATGGAGACTTTTACAAATAATTGTCAGTTCTGAAAACCTTCCCAAAAAAGTGTTGCTTTGGGAAATCAGGATGACCTCTCATTGCAGATTTTCAAAGCAACTCCCTGGGAGATGGAAAAGCACTTTGAGAAATTAAATAATAGTTAATGTAATTCCTTTGTTAAAAGGAAAAATAGAATTGAATTATTATTAAAAACATTTAAAGTGACCTGTCTTTTGTAGCAAGGGCATTTAGATGACTAAATTATGATAAAGGGAGTATTGTATTTGTCAGTTATTATCATTCTAAATTTGCATAAAAGTAATCATAATACTGAGACATTAAGTGCATTAATTAGCCATTAAAGGAGTAATTTAGCAATCATTAAGGGAGGCACTAACAGATTGGCGATCATCTTTACAAATGATGTACTTGATCTAAACTTTATATTACACCAAAAAGATTAATCTGCCATTTTTACTTTGGTAGAATATACATTTCATTTTAGTTTTCTGGTAGCTTCTGTTAAGAGTTGAATATTGGAATGAATGAGCAAGCATATATTTTGTGCCTGTCCTATAATCTTTGGACAAGATATGTGGGAATGCAAGTGCCCAGTCAGTTTTCCAGTTATGGATTGGTCACCTTGGCAGAATGGATCCACATTTCCCCCACCATATTGAGAAACTTGCTGTTGTCCCAAGATCAAGAGCTATAAAAACAGCTTTACTATTCGTCTTCATTACCCCCACCACATTGATCCTATGGAAGTTGGAGATACTCACCTCCTGTCTTTAGGACATCACAGCTAGCAGCGTAGAGTCACCTTTGAGCAACCTATCTCATGTCTTACTTTGAAATGTCTTTGTCTCCTTTGGGATTACTGTGCCTGCAGATGAAAGAAACCCACTCAAGCTAGCCTGCATAAAGGAGGTGTGTGTGTGTGTGTGTGTGTGTGTGTGTGTGTGTGTGTGTGTGTGTGTGTGTGTGTGGAGAGAGAGAGAGAGAGAGAAAGAGAGAGAGACTTAGTTCATGGAACTCAAGGGCAGCAGAATAACTAGGCCTCCTGAGGGCTTGGGCCAGGAAAGAGAATTCCTTGCAGCCACAGCTGTCTCTCTCCTACCAAGTATCGGCTGCTTTCCTTGCAGCCTCTTTGCAGACCTGCTTCTTCTGCTTTGACAGGAACGTGAGCCCCAGCCCGGAATCTTTCTGAGTTCCTTGTCTGTCCTTGTTAATGAGCTGGAAGGTTTGAGTTCCAATCCCAGATTTCTAGGAAGGAGAAAGATGTTTTCATCATGCTCCCACCTCTGGTTCTATAAGTTGTGGCCAGGGGACAGGTTTGTGTCATAAAACATGCCTCAGGAAAGGCATTTACAGAAGGCTCGCCCTTGACCTCCAGGATATATACTTTCCTCACCATGGGAGACCAAGTCATCCTCACACATCAGGAAATGTGGAAAGCTCTCAATCTTTTCTTCCCATCCCATCTACCTCCTTACCGTTCCCCTGCCACACAGCTGTCTGAAGTACTTTGCCAATGTGACATTTACGTCGTGTCACCATCACATTTAATAAGCTGAGGTCTTTCTGATACTCTTCTACACACAAGTCCAGGCCTCCTCCCTGATTTCAGATGTCTGTCTGACCTTGTCTGACTAGCCTCATTTTCACTCCCTTGTGGGCTACCCCAGCACCCAGCAGGGCTGGCTTGTGCCCTTACATTTTCCTTGAACTCCTGACCTCAAGCGATTTTCCCAGTCTCCCAAAGTGCTGGGATTACAGGGGTAAGCCACTGTGCCCAGCCAACGTTTACCCTTTTTTTACCCACCCCTGGACCTGTGCTCCTGTCTGCTCCTCATCTGGGGTACCCCAACCCCTCTCCTCTCTAGTAATGGAGAGCCAGCCTGGCCCAGGTGGACTTGGGTTTTAGCCTTCTGACATGGGAAGGGTCACAGCTGCTTTCAGGGATTAGTATAAAAACCAGCCAGCTCTGACCTTTCTTCCTGGGGCAGATGGTGGTGTTAGGAGGGATGTAAGCAGCAGTAATTGCTTTTCCTTAAGGTTCAGATGAAGCCCACCCTCCCCAGGAAGTCCACCCGAATCACATTCTTTTCTGTCTTCCAACTATTTTTGTCATATTCCCACAATTTAGCAAGTAACTGTTCTGTAATATGCACTGGTTTTCCTGAGCTCCCTTGCTGGATTGCAAACTCCTTAAGGGTAGGAATGAGGTCTTCTATTTCTTTTGATCCATTGCACTCAGCACTCAGGAAATGTTTTTCTTCTTCATTACTAGACAAAAATTTGGTTAAATTTAATAAACATTTCTAAATGCCTTTCATGTGCCAGATATTGAAAAGATTATTCTTTGTCCAACAAAGACTATTCACCATGGGGTGAATAAATAATAAAGAATTATATATGTGATTGGCATGGTAATGACACAGAAACTTTTACTATTGGATCTCTACTTAGCATGGTTTTAACTGGCTCTTAAACAAAGAAAATCACAAAGACCTCTTCCCTTTGCTCAAATATGCATACATTATTTTTAAAAATTGTGGAGGGGGGGAGAGAGTCTCGCTATGTTGCCCGGGTTGGTCTCAAACTCCTGAGCTCAAGCTATTCTTCTGCCTTAGCCTCCTAAGTAGCTGGGACCACAGGCACAGCTGCCATACCCATCTCATATGCTTAAATTATTGATATGGACTTAATTAATGGTCTCATCATGGCAGATTCTTTGGGAACATTCCCAGTGTCCCTCCCAATCTCTTTCCCTCTTGCCTTTTCCCCCTTAATCTCTCAGTTTCCCTTGCATCTCTGAATGCTCATGTGACCTAGTCCTGGCCAATGGGACATTGGCTGAAGCTCCTGGAGAAGGCTTCTCCCATCACTTAAAAACATAAATATTTATAAAGAGTGGGTTTTATTCCTCCCTTCTGCTTACATGGAACACAGATGCTGTGCCTGGAGATGCAGCAACCATTCTTCTGCCGTGAAGATGAAAGCCACAGACTAAGAATGATGGACTAGGAAGATGAAAGGGGCTGGTACCTCAGTGATGTTCTTTAGCAGCTCTACCAATCCTTAGCTGACTGCTTCATTATTCATGAGAAAAACAAAACTTTTGCCTGTTTATGCCATTGTTTAGTGCACTTTGTAGCAGAATGCATTGTCAATAGACTGACATTCATAGAGCAGCATCAAATCTTTAGTTGAAAAGTTATACGAATTCATGCTGTTGGCTAGGTGTGGTGGCTCATGCCTGTAATGCCAGCACTTTGGGAGGTGGAGGTGAGAGGATTTTCTGAACTGAACCCAGGGGTTTGAGACTGGCCTAGGCAACTTGGCGAGACCTCATCTCTACAATCAATGTAAAAAATTATACCCAAATCCTCCACCATACACCTTTAGTGCTGGTCCCTTCCCAGTCTCTCTCTCTCTCTCTCTCTCTCTCTCTCTCTCTCTCTCTCTCTCTCTCTCTCTCTCTCTCTCTCTCTTTCTCTCTCTCTGGGAAGTGAATAAATTCTTTTACTTTGCCTCTGGAAAAAAGAAATTAACAAGGTATGGTGGCACATGCCTGTAGTTCCAGCTACTTGGAAAGTTTTTTTTTTTTGAGTTGGAGTCTCACTCTGTTGCCCAGGCCGCTCCCGGCCACTGCAGCCTCAACCTGCTGGGCTCTGGCGATCCTTCTGCCTCAGCCTTTCAAGTAGCTGAAACTAGTATCACCTGAGCCCAGCAGATCAAAGTTGCAGTGGTTATGAGAATGCCATTGCATTCCAGCCTGGGCGACAGAGTGAGACTCCAACTCAAAAAAAAAAAAAGAATTCATGTTGTTTGGTTAATATAGCTTAATTCAGTTACTCTCCAAGTCAGCATTTACTCATCCATTAATCCCTTTTTCATTAATCCAATCAACCATGTTTGTGTGCATTCAGTGTATATGAATAGGCCAAGGCCTACTGCAAGTACAGTGCTCAATCACGTCTAGGAAGTGGAAGAGGTCCTGCTTTACCCATGGCTAGCCACTTCATGAGTAGTTGCTCTTGAGATAAGGTTCAGAGACCAAATAGGGAAAGAATCAGGCTTTTGCTGGATTGTGAAACCCATCCCACCATTTGGTAGCCTTTTGGGAACTTAGACATGATCCACATCTCTCTGAGCTTGCCTTGTCTGTAGAAATGTCTCCTAATACCTACCTGCAAGAAGGGGCTGAATGGAGCATTGAACTATGTAATATATGTGAAGCTCCTGGCACACAGTAGGTGCTGAATAAAAGTTAATGAGGAAGATTGAAAAGGAAAACTGCTACTAAAGAGCGCCTCGAATAAACTTTTCTGATGTTATTTGTGAAAGAGACTATATACAGTCAGGGGGAACAGGGGCAGCTGTATGTGCCAGAAACAATCTCTAGAGAATTCAGGCTAGTACTCAGGAATCCTTCCATATACCCAGCTGTCTGCCTTTCCCTCTGGTTGTTTAATTTTGTTGTAAAAGTATATACATGTCTGTGTGTGGTGGGGTAGTGGGTGAGCGGGTACAGCTATGAGGCTCAGTTCACTTTAGGCAGCATCTTAGCTTGTGGTATATTTGTTGCAAAACTAATGACTGGCAGGCTGCGGTTTCTGTGTATCTCAATCCCCATATAAGGTGATCTCTGTCTATGGCTGTTAATTCTTTCAAGCTTTTTTACCAGGAAGAATTGGGAAGATGGGACAGGGGCAGGACCTCCTGCAATGGGGATGCTTTTTTCCTGTCTCCTGACATGCCTGCCCAAAGTTTCCCTGGAGGATCGGAGACAGATCTTTGGCTGGCCAGCTTGGCTTTGTGCTCTACTCTCCATCTGTAGATATGCCAGTGGGGATTTGGCATTCTTTCCTTACCAGCCTGACTGCATTGTATTCAGCCCTTATGTTTATCGTTTGCCATGTCTTGTTGTCTTGAATATGGATAGATAGAAAAAATTGGGAAGGAAAACAACTTTCACAGTTTCTTCCTTTGATCTGAGTCATGGGTCATAGAGCAAAGTGACCACAGCGTCATCTTTGCTTTATAGAGTTATATTGCAAAACATGCTGCTGTTTAATTTTGTTGGGAAGAGCAGGAAGATTAGTTTTAACTTACTTGAATTCTCTTTGCTTCTGGATGTCCTCATTGTGCTGTTCAACATTTGCAATGGGCTTGAAATCACTGGTTGATGCCCAATTTATTCCAGCAAGACAAGGAAAGAGACCTGGGCCACATTTAGTGTATCAAAGACAATGAATATATGGCTCTCTGTTTTCCCCTTATCTATTCCCATCTTCTTTTGAGTGCTTCCCAATGAATTTTCTTCGCTGGAAATATTCACCAAGGTGTTCAGCTTTCTTCCACCCAGAGGGAGGCCTCTGATCCAGACCTAGCCTGTCAGACTGTCCCAGGATTTTAATTTGAGCAGAATATCATAAACACTTTTTCTCTGGCATTTTCTAACCACACGAATTAACAAGTTCTCCCACTTAGAGATCCATGGTGGCCCTGATTCCTTCTTTCTTCAGTTTTGTTGATTTTGTGAGGTCCCCTGTGTACTCTCAAAATATTCCCTCTTAGTTTAAATTTCCACAGTCAGTATATTTAACTTGCAACCAAAGAATCCTGGGTGATACAGTGGGTCTTTGAATAAACTGGCCTATTTTTTTTCTTGTACTTTTCTGTTTTATTTTGTCCTTGGACAACTATGTCCTGATCTGATAAACAAATCAAGGAGACCAAGTAACATGAGTTAGGTCCCTACCATGCTGAACTTTTCTCCATTAAGAGGCACACTCAGAGCTGCCAGCAGCATGAAGCTCTCATTTTTATTGTTTTTAAGTTAATGATTGGCCTGAATTTTGAGGGCCTTGGAGCTGTTTCTGAATACCATGGTCATAGGAGCTAATGAGTCCTTATTCAGAACTTGGCTCATCTCTTAGTATTATTTTTAGGATTCCCTTATTGGAAATAACCAAATTCCCTTTACTGTTGTTTTAGAGATAAACAGTCTCTTTCTTGGAGAAGAGTCTAACTCTCCAAGTACAGCTAAAACTCTGCAACCTTCATGAAACCATCTTTTCCTCATTCCTATCTCTTTCTGCCCTCTTAAACAGAGTGAGACTCTGCCTGCCATTAATTAGTCTTGATGTTGGGGTGTGTGGGGTGTAGCTGCTCTGTGGGTTCTTGATTTCACCGCAGAAAAAAATTTCAGAGCGAGTCACAGAGAGAGTAAAGTATAGTTTATCATAGAAAGGAAAACAGGAGAACGTGGGTGTCTTAAAGAGAAAGAAGCTTTATATATTGTCCAGGAGTCATGATTAAGCAAACTGTTTCTCAAGGTCAAATTTGTAGGCTACAATCTTATGATCAAAAGTTTTAATTCTAATAATTTAACTCTTAAGCTTACCTGTGTCATCAAGAATATTTGAGATAATGAGCAGTTACTGTTTAACTAGATTTTTTCCTTAGGATACTATACCTCAGTGCTTCTGGTAATTCCCTATTACCTCTATGGTTTACTGAGCCAGCCATCTCACATTCCACTGAGTGAGCAGGCTCTGATATGCCTGTTGGTAGGGAATTGCTCAAGAAGGTTGTGTTTGGATAAGAAAGGCAGCTGTATGTTTGACCATCCTGTTTCTCATTTATCTAACTTGTACCTGCCTATGGAAGCTCCCCTATCTAAATCTAAACTATGTATTATGCTAGTGATGCCTACCTTAGTCTGAGTCTGAACTAAATGTACTGGAGAATGCAAGCTCCAGAGCCCACCCATACCAGACATGTAGAAGATGACAGTCTAGTCAACCAGGTGTCAGATGATAAATGGTGATGATCCTGAGTCTCAGGTCAGGGATACAATGGCAGAGGATGGGGCTAAGACAAGCATAACACACAACCCCCTTCCAGGGTCAGCCATCTTGGTTCTACTCTAGCCATTTCTGCCCTATGGAAAGGTAGGCCCACTGTCGTTAGTGCTGGAAATCCAGATTTTGATATGAGCCATTTCATTCTTTTAAAAATCTTGGCAATAAATTGAAATTTAAAACACTGTGCATGTAGACCTCACTACTCAGGCTGAACAAAACATGCCAGCAGACTGTATTCAACCCAGGGTCTCAGGAATTCTTAATTTCTAATATTCTTAAGAAACCAAGTCTGAACTGTAGTATTCATAGAAAAAAGAAACTTGCAGAACAATATACAGAGAATAAATAAATATATGTATGTATGCATGTGTATATGTGCTAATAAATTTATTCTATATATGCTCTTTATTTCTATGTGTGTATCTATAAGTATCTCTGCATGCACCTGCATGCACACACACACACACACACACACATATACACATATATGACGTGAATGGGGAAAAAATAGAGAATCTACATCATTCTTGCCAGTGATTATATCTGGGATGGGGGAGGAGGTGGGGAGTGTTGGGGGACTTCCAGTTTTTGTGAATCATGTCTATAATGTGTGACTTTTTAGTTACAAACATGACTTATTTTGATAGTCAGGAAAAACGAAAAGGATACAACTAAAATTTGAGGAGAGGAAATGAGGTGGGCCTGTAGTTTTGTGCTTGAGCAGTTACTGCCAGCCACTCCCTTGTTGTAGGGGTTGGCGTTTCCAGTGCCTCTCATGCACTTGTCTCAGAGCTTCCTGAAAGCCATCTTATTGCTGTGGTCTCACCAACACCTGTCCTAGAAGCTGCCCCAGCATATAGGTGACTGTTGATGTATGGACTGAGTGGCCTGAATGAAGGGATGGAGTAGGTAGATGGAAGTAGCTTTGGAAATAAGGAATCCAGGAGCAGGTTTGGACTGCCTGAGGAGTTTCACCCACCTATGTTCATAGAAGAGGAGGCATTTTAATGACTTGCTAGAAGATGTCTTTCCTCATCTGCAGTTTGACAAGAGGCTTTAAGTTCAGTACCCTTTGTGTCTCCTGATTGATCTGTGGTCTGTCTTCCTTTAACATCCACACATTATCAGAAACCATACCTTTACCTGTTCAGGTTCTTAGACCTCTAAACTTTGAACAATTTGGTCAAAAACTTTGATAGGGGAAAAATCTCTAATGCATAGAGAAGGAAGATCTCTCTGCATAGATGGGAATACTGAGGCCTCTGGAGAGACTTGCTTAGACAAGGCCCTGCAAGTGGTAAAGGGTGGAGGGAAACCAGGTGTTTGGGCCCGTGCATCAGGCTCCTTCCCAAACTGTGCCATTGCCTTTAAAATCTTTCAGAAAAGAACAATGAATAATATAACAAACATGAAGATTACCACCCAGAATTGATGGATATTCACCTTTTGTCATTTTTGGTTTTTTTTTTTGTGGCCTTTTGTTTCCTTTTCTTAAGGAGTACTATCTCTTTTTTGATCAAATCATATTTGTGTGATTTGATGGTATTCCTAAATGATGACATTTATGGAAGCATCAGGACCATGGTGTCTAAGTCCTCTCAGAATCTAGCCCGAGGATGATGTTTTCATCCCTGTACAGTGTTGGGGGTGCTTGAACACATTTGCTCTCCCCTGATCTCTTCCTCTTGTTCCCAAGGTCTCTGTTCCTTTGGCTGTCCTGGAATGTACAAGGCACTTGGCATATGAGGCACTGAGTGAATGACTCTGAACTCCCTGACTCATGAATGAGGCCTCTTCCATATTTCCGATCCTTTAAGGTGGGATCTTGGAGGAGGATACCCCAGAAGAAACATTTTATTAGGTGGAGCATTGACATCTTGGTTAATTACACAATAGGCACTTTCACTTTTTTTCAGCCAATAAGACTGTCTTTGTTTTCAAGTGTTGTGGACCAAGCATTCTGGGCTCAATTTACTTTGATCAGTGTTGCACAACTTTTTTGAGTGTGAATCTGTTCCAGTTCAAAATAGTCAAAAACCACCACTTACATGGCAGTTGCAGGTTTTTGCTTTTCTTAAAAATTATCTATTTTAAGGAAAGAAAATCTGTGAAATTTTATTGTGATGGGTGAAAGTATTAACGATGCCTTCACTGCCAAGAAGATTAAAATTGGGAAAGTATGAAAAAAAGAAAAAAGAAAAATCCTGAAAGAACAAGTTTTCTGAGGAGAACATCAATAGTTTCAAGGGTATTTCAGGACTGGTTCAAGTCTAAGAACCTCAAATGCTGTGAAAGGAAGTTTCCAGAAAGTGAACTATTTCCAGTGTTTTGTTTTTGTGTCAATCAAATGTAGTATACACAGGACTTGGAGGCCAGACCACAGAAGCAGTCTCATGTGGTATGGTGGAGCCTCTGTGGCCTGGGAGCCATGCAGAGCTTTTGTTTATTTAGATTCTTGTTGGCCTTGACTGATGACAGGAAGACACTCAACTGTTGCTCCTGCTGACACTCAGGCAGGGGCCACTTGGTTTTTATTAGGCCACAGTTACATGTCAGGGCAAATAGAAGCCAGAGAGCCCAACTTCCCTGTTCTTTTGAAGATGAAACTATGGCAATGGGGGAAGAAAACTGTGAGGATTAGTCTTTCTTAAATGACTTGTATTACCATCAACAGACTGTTGGGCTCTTTTAGATGACATTTCTGGTCATTCTAGGATGGTAATTCTAATCTTGGTCTTGGAGTCTTGGTAATAGATTCAAGTTCTTTATTAATGGCTCTGAGAAAGAGAGTTCTAGATGGAACTAGCTCATGCTGAATTTAATAACATAAAAGGCCTTGTTTAATAATTATGTCAGTTTTGGTTGTGATGGACAGAAAACCCAAACCAAGGAAGTACATTCACAAGGGAATCTACAAAAAGTTTCAAGGGGAGTTCTGGCTTCAGTTAAAGATGAATCCAGGGGCTCAATGAATATCAGGATCCTAATTTCCTGTCCAGGGGCTCAATGAATATCAGGATCCTAATTTCCTGTCTCCAGAGTTCAACTCTATTTTCCTGGGCTAGTCCTTTCTCAAGCAGGCTAAGATGTTATAGCACCAGCCCCACATCCTTCCAGGGCGAAGTCTAGTAGGAAAGAAGAATCTGCTTCTCTGCCACTCAACACAAGGGTCTTAGAACTCAGACTCAGTGCCTTTAATGGCCTGATGCATTTACCTCAGTTCATATGCCCAGCTCTGAGTTAACTAGAATGAGTAGGTGAGTACTGGTTACTGAAGCCTGGATCAGGAGCAGGAGGAGGAACCATCTTCTCTAGACCTATGTTCTAGACCCTGTTTGATCTAGAAATGCAAACAATGTCTTTAGGACCTGAGCACTCTCACTCTTCCTCAGTTTCGTTCTCTGGGTTCCAGATAAGTTATGTTCACACCAGTTTCCCAAATGAAAGTAGGAGAGATATAGTTCCACCAAAAACACTGGAGAATGAAACAAGAAATAGGACTGGAAGTCTCAAACCTACAAATGTCCCTTACAGAAAAGCATAAGTAACAGATGGAAAAATGAGTAAGCTGTCCTCATGTTCTCAACATTGTCATCTGTTGCCACCTCTGTGGGCACCAGCACATCATGATTAAACCACCCCAGACCTCTAGTGTGTTTGTGTGAACACAATGAACCCAATTGTTTACATTGTCCAGAACTTGGGTCTTTGTGGAAGGTAATTCACTTCCACATTAATTCATTGTTGTGATATCTTATTTTCCCAAAAGCAAGGTGAGTTGTGGAAGAACATTTGACAGGAAAGCCATAAATCATTTGTGCAGAAATAGATTCATCTTCTGTAATTTTATGTCTCTTCACATGTCAGTTGGACTCAGATGAATTCAATAATGAGTACTCTGGAACCATGTGGGAATTTATCTTGAATTTATTTACATTAAAATGGTCACTATCATTCAATAAACCCCTTAGTAAAAAACAAAAACTAGCGAACTTCTTTTTTAATGTCATAGTTGCAGGATAGAGATCCTGGAAGCAAAGCCTCAATTTATCAACCAACTCATCTTTGACAAAGCCTCCAACAACAGCCTCTGGGGAGAGGAAAACCTATTCAGTAAATGGTGCTGGGAAAACTGGCTGATCACATGCAGAAGATTAAAACAGGACCCCTACCTATCACCATACACAAAAATTACTCCAGGATCAAAGACCTAAACGTAAAACCTCAAACTATAAGAATCTTAGAAAATGCAGGAGACACCCTTATGGAAATTGGAACTGGAACCAATTCCTGATCAAAACCCCAAGTGCCCATACCATAAGAGATAACATAGACAAGTGGGACCTCATCAAACTGACAAGCTTCTATAAAGCAAAAGAAACCATCAAGAGAGCAGGGAGGCGGCCCACAGAATGGGAAAAAATATTTGCCAACTGTATATCTGACAAAGGCCTGACATCTAGGATCTACAAGGAACTGAAATGTGCCTAAAGGGCGGCGGGGGGTGGGGGGAACAGCTCCATTAAAAAGTGGGCAAAAGACATGAGTAGACAGTTCTCAAAAGAAGATATATGGGCAATCAACAGACACATGAAAAAATGCTCAGCCTCACTCATCATCAGAGAAATGCAAATCAAAACCACATTGGGATACCACCTAACCCCAGTAAGAATGGCCATCATTAAGAAAACAAACAACAACAGATGCTGGCAAGGATGTGGAGAAAAAGGAATGCTTCTACACTGCTGGTGGGAATGCAAACTAGTGCAACCTCTTTGGAAGACAGTGTGGCAATTTCTGAAAGAACTAGAAATTGACCTTCCTTATGATCCAGCAATTCCCCTATTGGGAATATACCCAGAGGAGCTCAAATCATTCTACAAAAAAGATACCTGCGCATGTATGTTTGCTGCAACTCTGTTCATAATAGCAAAAACATGGAACCAGCCATGCTGCCCATCAAAGCTAGACTGGATAAAAAAAAATGTGGTACATATACACAATGGAATATTATGCAGCCATAAAGAAGGATGAACATATGGACTTCGCAGCAACTTGCCTGGATTTAGAGTCAATCGTACTCAGTGATCTATCACAGGAACCATATGTTCTCACTCATAAGCGGACCTTGAACAATTATCATAATACTATAAGAAAGGGATTGGCAGTAGTGGGAAACTGCTGGGGGTAGGGTGGGGGTGGAATTGGCAGTTGAGGGAAACTGCCAGGAGAGGGAGGGGCATACATCATCAACAAGGGTACCTGCATAATGAACATTTGTATACCTAACCCTGAATTATACCATATCTTTAAAATAAAGGGAAAAAAAAGTCATAGTTGAACTGTAGTTTTAAATCCTCAGTTCCAAATGCTAGTTTGGAATAACATAGAGCAAAGGAGCCGGATCAAAAATCAATACATGTTATTTTATTAATCATGCTCAGTTAATGCTTCTTATAGAGTGAATATACAAAATGCAGGAAAGAGAGCTCTGACTTCTTTTGTCATAAGCAGCATAAAAAGGAAAGAATTGTTCTTGTTGGCTAATATTGAAGAATTGGCTAAATACAGAAATTTGTCTCTATGTGTAGCTAAATATTTAGGGCAAGGCAAATTTACTCCATTTAAAGAACATAGTGTGCCCACTTCATGTTTTCAGTGAAAAATATTTGCTAATTTAATGTTTTAGGTTTCTTTCAAATTCACTTTTCTTCATATTAAGTAAAGTGATAACCTCCATGCCAATTTTATGTCACTTTTATCTAAATAAATATTTAACTACACTCTTTATTATTTGTGCTCTGTATAGCTCACTTTTTTCTAAAAATGTAATAATTGGAACTGCAAGTTGTTAGTGGGTGAAATAATTATAATATTAGCCTACATGATTTTTTTCTCACCCTTTATAAGCCAAGTCAAAATGAAAATCAGGTTCACAGTTCACAGTTTGCCACTGATTTGCTCAGGGAAGCTTGTGAGTCTCTCCCTATATTAGTTTCTTAGGGCTTTTATAACAAAGTACCATAAGCTTGGTAGCTTAAAACAACAGGTATTTATTATCTCACAGTTCAAGAGGATAGAAGTCATATTCACAGGGTTGGGACTTCAACATATCTTTTGGAGGGGGCACAAATCAGCCCATGACACATTGCTCTCTGGTCCTCCAGAATTCGTATTCTTTCCATGCTAAATACATTAAATCCTGATGTCTCTCCAAGTCTCAACCCATTCTAGCATCAACTCTAAGCCCAAAAATCTCTGCTGTACTTTAGACGTTTGTCTCCTCCAAATCTCAGGTTGAAATTTGATCCCTACTATTGGAGTTGGTACCTAATGGGAGGAGTTTAGGTCATAGGGATGGATCCCTCATAAGTAGATTAATGCTCTCCTTGGGTGGTGGTGAGCTCTCATTATTGGATCCAGTGAGACGTGGTTGTTAAAAAGAGCCTGGCATCTCCCCGCTCCCCTGGCTTCCTCTCTCACCATGTGATCTCTGGAGACACCATCTTCCCTTCACTTTCTGCCATGACTGGAAGCAACCTGAGGCCTCATCAGATGCCCAATCTTCTATCCAGCAGAATCATGAGCCAAATAAACCTATTTTCTTTATAATTTATCCAACCTCCAGTATTTCTTTATAGCAGCACTGAACAGATGAAGACAAACTCCTATAAACATAATCACTTTCAAAGGTCTCAGATCTCATCTTCTAAATTATCTAATCAGTTATGGATGATACTCTGGGTATGGTACATTCTGGGGAAAAACTCAGCCCATTTGTGGACCAGAGAAACAAGTTATCTGTTTCCAAAATACAATGGTATGACAAGCATAAGATACACATTCCCATTCCAAATAAGAGAAATTGGAAGGAATAAAAGGTCATGAATACAAAGCAAGTTTGCAACCCAGCAGAGCAAATTCCATTAGGTTTCAAGGTCTGGGCATAGTTATCTGTGGCTCAAGACTCTACCTTCTAGGTTTGGTGACAACATTACCCTTTTGGCCCTGCCTTCTCTGGTTTCTGAATCTGTGGCTCTGTCCTCAGAGTCATTCTTCCTTCATTTTATCTTCTCTGTCAGTTTTAGTCCAGACTGACAGTATTTATACTGATATAATAATCTTTAAAGCTGTGTCAATCTTTCATGAATGTCCAGGGGATACTTGCCATTAGACAGAAAGTTTCCTTACAGATTCTTCCTGGATTATCCAATCTCCATCCCTGGGTTCTGTTTAGATGATTGACTGGATTCAGCAATCACATGCCTGATCTCTCTAGCTGAAGTAACACTGTTGGTGTTCTCTCCAGAGCACATTTTTAAATTTTTTTACTAAGTGGGTGGCTCACAATTTTTTAAATCCCCAAGTGCTGGTTCTTTTTTGTCTAAAAATCCCATCTTCGATTTATCTGTTTCCTCTCACATTTCAATATAAACAGCAAGGAAAACTAGGCTGCAACTTCTGCACTTTGCTTTGAAATCTCCAAGTTAATCCTTAGATGTCTTACTTTCCACTCTATAGTGGAATATAACTCAGCCAAGTTTTCTGCCATTTTGATAACAAGGCAAGTGATAAGCTCAGTGCCAATTTTATGTCACTTGTATCTATCTATCTATCTATCTATCTATCTATCTATCTATCTATCTACCCACAATCTCTACTGTTTCCTCTTATGTCTTCCAGTGTCTAACAACCTTTACTCCAGTGTTCAATAATATGTTTGTAATTTCATTTTATGCCCTTTCTAGAAGTACTTTTAACATTCCTCCTTCTAGCAACATTTTGCTCATGATGATATATATACCCTGTAAGATGATAGAATCTTTTTCTACAGTTTTCTCTTCTTTCCGAGCCCTCACTAGATTTTTTTTTTTTTTTTATAATCAGTATTTTTTATTTTGATATTGTGGGGTACAGTTAAGGGTTAGGTATACAAATATACTTCATTCAGTTCCCCTTGTTGATAATTGGTGTCTCCCTGTCTCCGGACAGATGTTTACTACCATTAGTCCCATTCCCCCCCCATAGTTTCCCAACACTGTCAGTCATTTTCTTATACTAGTGCATTGGATGATCAAGGTCCACTATATGAGTGAGAATATGTGATACTCAGATCTTTGTTTCTGTGAGAGGTCACTTAGTATTACAGACTCTAGCTCCATCCAGGTTGCTGCAAAATTCATGATTTTGTTCTTTTTTATGGCTGCATAGTATTCCATCGTGTATATGTACCTCATTTTTAAAATCCAGTCCTCTTTTGATGGACAGCGTGGTTGGTTCCAGGTTCTTGCTATTGTGAACAATGCTGCAATAAACATTCGCGTGCAGGTATCTTTTTTATAGAGTGATTTGAGTTCTTCAGGGTATATTCCCAGTAGGGGGATTGTGGGGTCATATGGGAGGTTGATGTTTAGAG
>NW_007245713.1:922659-927300 GCF_000164805.1 Carlito syrichta
GAGGTCTTGCCTCTGGAATCTCAATTCTATTTCCATTGGTCTATATGCCTGTTCCTATACCAATACCAAGCTGTTTTGATGATTGTAGCTTTATAGTAAAGTTTGAAGTCTGGTAATGTGATACCACCTGCTTTGTTTTTTGTTTTTTTTGCTGAGGATTGTTCTGGCATTTCTTGGTCATTTGTGTTTCCATATAAATTCCTGTGTTGTTTTTTCTAGGTCTGAGAAGAACGTTGCTGGTAATTTGATAGGTATTGCATTGAATCTGTAGATTGCCTTAGGTAAGATGGACATCTTCACAATGTTGATTCTTCCAATCCATGAGCATGGGTTATTTTTCCACTTGCTTGTGTCATTTTTGATTTCTTTGAGCAGAGTTTTGTAGTTTTCATTGTAAAGGTCTTTCATGTCTCTGATTAGAAAGATGCCAAGGTATTTCATTTTTTGTGTGACTATTTTGTATGGAATTGTGCTTCTTATTTGGGTTTCTGTTTGTTTATTATGGGTGTAAAGAAATGCGATTGTCTTTTGCACATTTATTTTATATCCTGAGACTTTGCCAAAGGCCTTTATCAGTGTAAGGAGGTTTTTGACAGATTCTCTTGGGTTTTCAAGGTATACGATCATGTCATCTGCAAAGAGAGATAATTTGACTTCCTCTTTTCCTATTTGGATACCCCTGATTGCCTTCTCTTCTCTGATCACTCTAGCCAGGACTTCCAATACTATATTGAACAGGAGGGGTGAGAGTGGGCCTCCTTGTCTTGTTTCAGTTTTCAGGGGAAATGGTTCCAATTTTTGTCCATTTAGGAGTATGCTGGCTGTGGGTTTCTCGTAGATGGCTTTTACTACTTGGAGGTATGTTCCCTGTATGCCTAGATGTTCGAGGGTTTTTATCAAGAAGGGGTGCTGAATTTTATCAAAATCTTTTTCTGCATCTAATGATATAATCATGTGTGGTTTTTGTTTTGACATCTGTTGATGTATTTAATTACATTTGTTGTTTTACGAATGTTGAACCAGCCTTGCGTCCCAGGGATGAATCCTACTTGGTCATAATGAATGATTTTTGAGATGTGTTGTTGAATCCGGTTTGCTAGAATCTTGTTGAGAATTTTAGCGTCTATATTCATCAAAGATATTGGCCTGTAGTTCTCTTTTTTTGTTGGATCTTTACCTGGCTTGGGTATCAATGTGATGTTAGCTTCATAAAATGATTTGGGGAGGGTTCCATCTTTCTCAATCGCCTGAAATAGCTTCAGTAGGATTGGAATCAGTCCTCCTTAAATGTCTTGTAGAATTCTGCTGGAAAGCAATCTGGTCCGGGGCTTTTTTTTGTAGGTAGTTTCCTTATTACATAGTCAATTTCCATGATTGTTATTGGTCTATTTAGGGTCTCAATTTCTTCTTGTTTCAACCTAGGCAGGTTGTGTGATGACAGAAAGTCTTCCATTTCCTTGAGGTTTCAAGTTTGTTTCCATACAAGTGTACATAGTAGTCTCTGATGATCTTTTGTATTTCTTCAGAGTCAAATGTGACTTCATCTTTTGTGTTTCTGATTGTGCTTATTTGGGTTTTTTCTTTTTCTTGGTCAGTCTAGCTAGGGGACCGTCGATCTTGTTTATCCTTTCGAAGAACCAGCTTTTTGTTTCATTGATTTTTTTGTATTGTCTTTTTGTCTTCTATGTCCTGGATTTAGGCTTTTATTTTTGGTAATCTGGATTCTTCTGCTGAAATTGGGGTTTTTGTGATCTTGCTTTTCCAGCTTCCTTAGGTGGCTTGTTAGACTATTAATTTGTGCTCCTTCCATTTTCTTCATGTGTGTTTGTAGGGATAAAAATTCCCCTCTTACTACAGCTTTAAGGTGTCCAAGAGATTTTGGTAAGATGTTTCTTCATTTTCATTTGTTTCCGGGTATCTTTTGATCTTTGTTTTGATTTCATCATTGATCCAGGAGTTGTTTTGCATCATGCTGTTTAGTGTCCATGTCTTTGTGGGTTTTGGGGGGACCTTGTTGGTGCCAATGTTCATTTTTATTCCACTGTGGTCCGAGAAGGTGCATGGTAGAATTTCAGTCTTTTGAAATTTGGTTATGCTTGATTTATGGCTGATAATGTGGTCGATCTTGGAATACATCCTGTGTGGTGATGAGTAGAATGTGTATACTCTGGTCTTTGGATGAAGTGTTCTGTAGGTATCAATTAAGTATTTGGTCCAGGGTCACATTGAGGTTCCGAATCTCATTGCTGATTTTTTGTCCCGATGATCTGTCAAGGGTTGTGAGTGTGGTATTAAAGTCCCCAGTTATGATGGTGTTAGAATCAATATCTTTCTTCAGTTTTCCTAGGAGTTGCTTTGTAAAAGTTGGTGCACCTATGTTAGGTGCATATATATTTAGGATAGGTATTTTTTGTTGATGGAGTGAGCCTTTTATCATTATGTAGTGGCCCTCTGTATCTTTTTAAATTTTTGATAGCTTAAATAGTATTTTGTCTGAAATTAGGATCGTGACTCCTCCTTTCTTTTGTGTTCCATTCGCCTGGAAATTTGTTTCCCATCCTCTTACTTTGAGTCTGTGCATGTCCTTTGTAGTGAGATGGGTCTCTTGAAGGCAGTATATTGTTGCCTGGTGATATTTTATCCATTTTGCTATAGAATTGTTTTTAATGTCTGTATTTCTACCAATAGTCTCTTCAAGGTGTGCTTGGGTTTTCCTGTCACGTATCTCAAAATTCTTCTATTGCCCAATTCCAAAGCCACTGCCACATCTTTAGGTATTTGTTACAGCAGCACTCCACTTCTAGTACCAAAATCTGTGTCCATTTCCTAGAGTTATTACCATAAGCTGGTGTCTTGGCATGGCAGGGACTTATCATCTCATGGTTCTAGAGGCTAGAAATCTAAAATTTAGATGTCAGCATGGTCATGCTTCCTCTGAAGCCTCTACAGAGGAATTCTTTCTTGCTTCTTCTAGCTTCTGGTGTTGCTGGTTGTCCTTGGCATACCTTGGCTTATAGCTATATCACTCCAGTTTCTGCCTCCCACTTCACAGGTCATCTTTCCTTTATTTTCTATATCTCTGTATCTTCCTCTTTTCTTATAAGGATAGTAGTCTTATTGGATTTAAGACCCACCTTAAATAATCCAGTATGACTTTATAATAATTTGACTTTTTACACCTGCCAAGACCCGATTTCCAAATAAGGTCACAATCACAGGTACCTGAGGTTAGGACTTCAATATATCTCTTAGGGGTACACAATTTGTTCTACGGTACTGTTCCTCTCAGAACTTTGTTTCCACATTTATACAAACTGGATTTTTTTTATTGCAAATGACAAAAATACAACTCAAACTAGCTTAGACACAGCAAGCCTAGTTGACTCTCATTACTGATATTTTCATAAGTAGTTCAGATTTTAGTGTGGCCTGATCCAGGGACTGAAATAATGCTTTGTTCTCTCTTTCTTACTCTCTCTCCATTCTTTTTTCCTCTGTTATCTTCACGTTTAGGTAAGTTATGCCCACATGATTATCTCTACCTGTTCTTCAACTGCTTATATCCCAAGAAAAGGACATCCGTTTTGATTAGACTTGCGCAAAAGTCCTGGGCCCTACAGTTAGTAGCTCCAACTGTGCAAAATACCTATCTCCACATTTTGGAGGGATGGATTTTACTGTGTGGTTTATGTGTGAGACACATGTTCTCTTCTGGATCCAGAGGTGCAATCAGTCCTACCCAAAGCAAAAGAAAGACAGAACCTACTGGGTAAGCTAGCAAAGCTAGCACAGACAGATGTCCTAAATTGGTAAGTGGAAGAGTTGAACTAGTAGGTCTCTAGTGTCAATTCTAACAGTGCTATGAATCTGCACGTACCCTCTACCAAATCTTGGCTAAGTAGTCATGTGTGCTTTCATTTCTTCATCAGTAAAACACTAATTCTTAAGATGTTTCTTTTTAAATTTAATTTTTTCCATTTCTGGTTTAGACAGATAATACATTTTAATTATTGAGGATCCAGCTTTAGTGAGGTATAAATTACATAAATAAAACCATTAATTTTAAGTGTACAAGTCATTTGTGTAGCCACTACCACAATAATTACATAGAACATTTCCTTTGCCCCCAAAAGTTATCTTATATTCCTTTGTAGTGAGTCTTCTCAACTTTCTCCCTTACTCCTGGCAACCACTGATCCACTTTCTGTTATTATAGCTTTGCACAGGGAATTTAAAAATTATTATTATTAATTGACATAATAATTGTACGTATTTATAGGTCTCAGTCTGATAATTTGGTATATGTATAAAATGTGTAATGATCAAATCACGGTAATTGGAAAACCCATTACTTCAAATATTTATCATTTATAAATATACAGTAAATTGTTATTGTTTATAGTCAAGCTATAAGTGCTTATAGAACTCTAGAGTTTATTCTTCTGTCTAACTGTACTTTTGTGCCCATTAACCAGAGGAGAGCAGACCTCCTCTTTCCCTATCTCTAGTAACCATTATTCTACTCATTACTTATATGAGATCAACTTATTTAACTTCCACATATGAATGAGAACACGCAACATTTATCTTTATATGAATGAGAACATGCAGTATTTATCTTTCTGTGCCTGGCTTATTTCA
>NW_007245714.1:0-9326 GCF_000164805.1 Carlito syrichta
CTCCAGTCTGGGCGACAGAGTGAGACTCCAACTCAAAAAAAGAAATAAATAAAAAATAAAACTCTTCCAAGAAGCCTGGCAGTTGCTGGTGAAAGCATCACACAAGTAGGGCAGGGGTTACTGCCTTGCCAAAGATGTCAGAACATGAGGTGATCAAGCCTCTGAATTCAGCTACTAATTTCTGTGACACAAGAACATGTTGACTTGTCCCCATGATTGTGCAATTAGCAAAATCCAGACTTTGAAGGAAGCTGGGAAACTGAAGAAGGTACCTGTGTGTGTGTGCATGTCTAACTATGGCAGAAGCAAGCAGGGGCTGTCCTGGTCATTCTTATTTCTCTCCCCATTTTGCTCCACGGCTGACACTTTCTCTGTGAGGCAGAAGGAGCAGGGGTTATTCTCTCCATATTGTGATTGGGAAAACCAAGGCCGGGTGTTTGGCCTGCCCAAGTCACCCTGGTCATATATGGCAGAGGCCGCACAGAGTCCAGGCCTCCTGCCTCCTGGCCCTGGCCCAGGAGGGAACAGGGCAGCTGGCTTACTCAAGGCTGCCCTCGCCCCTGCAGGAATCACTGAGATTCTGATGACCAGACCTCATGCCTGCAATGCCTTGGGGAACGTCTTGGTCGGCGAGGTAAGCAAGGGTGGGCCCTAGGATGGGCTGCGGAGGGGCTAGGAGGAATCTGATGGGGTTGTCCTCTGCAGCTGCTGGAAGCTCTGGCCTGGCTGAGAGAGGACCAGAAAGTGCGCGTCCTGCTCATCAGAAGTGGAGTGAAGGGTGTGTTCTGTGCAGGTGGGTTCCCTCCCCTGCCCCATTCTGGGGGCTCCACAGGTCTCCCACCAGCCTGCAAGGGCGGGGGGAAGCCTTGGATCTGCTCCAGTGGGACCATTATTCCCATTTTACGGATGTGAATTCAAAGTCTCTGCAAGGAAAAAGTCCTTCCTAGGGTTACCCAGCTAGTAAGAGGCAGAAGAGAATTCCATTTGAACTTAGCCTCTCTGGCCCCCTAGTTCTTTCTGTAATACTGTGCTTTGTTCTGACCCTCAGAAATGGGAAAACTGAGTCCAAAGACACAAGGTCAGTGCCATGATGGGACTCTCTGCCCCTTTTGCCCACTTGTAGGATTTCAATCCCTATCACCAGAGTTCTCCACTGTCCTGTCATTTGGTCCTTACAACAGCACAAGAACACAGACTTCTATTTCAAAGATGGCAGGAAAACGCACCCCAGGCCCACAGCGAGGAGCAAGCCAACAGTGAGCAGAGCTGAGCAGAGAACCTGAGCTGGGAACAGACTCTGAGAGGTGGCTGAAGAGGGGACAACAAGGGCCCCCAAGGAGGCAGAAGGGGGCTGTGGAGGGAGGGGACAAGAGGAGTCTGATGCTCAGGAGACTTCAAGGGGATGTGACTCAGCCCCTGGGTCTGAGCTGTTAGGATCAGGGCGCACAGCAGGGTACCCAGCCTGGGGACAAGACAAGTGTGCCAGCCAGTGTGCCTGGCCCAGTTGCCCTGGCTGAGGTCTTCACCCTGCCTGGCCTTTTCCTGTGGCTCCATCTCTGACCAAAGTTCAAGCTGAATGTCCACTCAGGTCACCTCATGCCTCTGATTAGCTCCAGTCCTCAGTCCCAGCAAAGCACAGAGAAGGAAAAGGCTGCATGAGGCCTGGGTCTGCTTCGGCGAGCTCTAGAATCCTGGGCTAGTTCCTGCCCCTCTCTGGGCCTCAGTTTCCCCATGTGTCACTGAGGACCTGGAACTGATGGAGGACTTCTGAGGCTCCCCCAGCTCTGACTTCCTGTGTGTAGGATATGAAGAATCTATGTTCACCCCTACTCACTGCCATCTGGACTTTGATGGCACTGCCATGGTCACTACTCTCACCAAGACTTGCCTACCTACCTCCATGTCACTGTATCCTGTGCTCATTTCTCAGTTCTCCTCTTACTTGACCCCCTGCCTGCTGTAAAAAGTTAGTCAGTTAATTACATTTTAAAAATTGTAGTGAAGCCGGGTGTGGTGGCACACGCCTATAGTCCCAGCTACTTGGGAGGCTGAGGCAGAAGGATCACCTGAGCCCAGGAGTTTGAGGTCGTGGTGAGCCATGATTGTGCCACTGCACTCCAGCATGGGCAACAGAGTGAGACTCAGACTAAAAAAAAAAAAATTGTAGTGAAATATAAAGAACCTGAAGTTTACAACTATAGCCATTTTTAAATGTAAAATTCAGAGTGGCATTAAGTACACTCACAATAGTCTGTGACCATGACCCCTATCCATGCCCCAAACTCCTCATTCCAAACACACTCAACCCACTAAATAAAACTCTCCACTACCCCTCCCTCCCAGCCGCTGGTAGCCTCTATTCCTCTCTTCTACTTCTTGTCTCTGTGAATTTGTCTATTCTTGATACTTCATATGGGTACAGTCATACACTATTTGTCTTTTTGTGTCTGTCCTATTTCACTTAACATGGAGTACATGTCAGACCTCCTTGCCTTTTTATGGCTGAATAAAAACAGCTTCCAGGCTGGGCACAGCGGCTCACGCCTATAATCTCAGCACTTTGGGAGGCTGAGGTAAGAGGATTGCCTGAGCCCACAGGTTCAAGCCAGCCTGGGCATCTCTACAATAAATCAAAAAATTAGCCGAGCATGGTGGCACATGCCTGTGGTTCCAGCTACTTGGAAGGCTGAGGCGGAAGGATCACCTAAGCCCAGGAGCTTGAAACTGCGGTGGCCGTGAGCAAGCGTGTCACCTGCACTCCAGCCTGGCCGACAGAGTGAGACTCTGACTCAAAACAAACAGAAAAAGAAAAAAACCGCTTCCATTGCATATATGCTGCATTTTGTTTACCCATTCATCTGTTGACAAATACTTGGGATGTTTTCTGCTTTGGTCACTGTGAGTAATGTCCCTAAGAATACCGGTGTGCGGCCCTCTGAATCTGCGGGTTCTGCATCTGCCATCAACGAGCCATGGATTGAAAATATTCAAAGTAAATAAGTAAAATAATACAATAAAAATGATACAAATAAAAAAAAAATATTGGGTTGGGCACAGTACCTCACACCTATAATCCCAGCACTCTGGGAGGCCAAGGCAGGAAGACCACTTGAGCCCAGGAGTTTTCTACAAAAAAAATAAAAAAGTCAGCTAGGCGTGGTGGCATGTGCTTGTAGTCCCAGCTACTTGGGAGGCTGAGGCAGGAGGATCACCTGGGCCCAGGGGGTTGGGGCTGCAGCAAGCCATGAGTGTTCCACTGCACTCCAGCCTGGGTGACAGAATGACCCTGTCTCAAAATAATAATATTGTACAACTATTTACATAACATTTACATTGTACAAAGTAGTCTAAGTAATCTAGAGATGATTTATGGAGGGGGGGGTGCAAAAAAAAAATCCGGAATTATCCTCTGGAGAGTGGGCCTCTTGTAGTACAGGCTTCACCCGCTAGTAAGTGTTATGGGAGTGCACCATCAGTGGACCAACTAGCGTTATGAGAGGCTGTTTGGCTTCAGTTAATTTTTTTTTTCTTGGAGGTTCCTTCAGACATGCTTGCCCATTTCATGATGGTGATTTATGAGCACACCTGCCCACACTGCACTGAGTGTTCAGCAGTTTTTGACCAAAAACGTGCCCCAACTTCCCTATTCACCTAATCTTGCCCCATGTGACTTTTATTTCCCTGGACCAAAAAAAAAAAAAAGTCCTCAAAGGGAAACGTTTTGCCAATGTGGAAGAGGTGAAACAAAAACAGTAAAAGCTTTGAAAGGCATCAAAACTAACAAGTTCTAAAGCTGTTTTGAGCAGGTCGGAAAAGCATCTCGATAGGTGTATTGCAGCAAATGAAGAGAACTTTGAAGGTGGCTGTCGTTTAAACATGTAAGGATTACACAATTTTTAATAAGTAGATTCTGGGTTTTGGATCCTCCTTTATAAAGCCAGGAGGATGTACACAGGTTATATGCAAATACTGCACCATTTTACGTAAGGGGCTTGAGCATCCACAAATTCTGGTATCTGTGGGGGGCCCTGGAAGCAATCTCGTGTGGACAAGGAGGGATGACTGTATCTGTTTGAGTCCCTGCCTTCACTCTTTGGGGTATATACTTAGGATTGGAATTGTAAGATAATTACATGTTTAACTAATTGAGGAACCACCGAACTGTTTTCCACAGCAGCTGTGGGGTTTTACATCCCACCAGCCGTGTACCAGGGTTCCCATTTCTTCGCATCCAGGCCAACCCTTTGTGTTTCCTGTTTGCTTTAAACAATAGCCATCCTAATGGATGTGACGTGGTCTCTCTTTGTGGATTGACTTGCTCTTTGATAACTGGTGATGCTGAACATCTTTTCATGTGCTTACTGACCATCTGTGTATCTTCTCTGGAGAAATGTCTATTCGAGTCTTTTGCCCTTTTTTGAATCGGGTTGTTTCTTGTTGAGATTTAGCAGTCCTTTATATAGTCTAGATATTAGCCTTTTATCAGATATGATTTACAAATATTTTCTTCCATTCTATGGGTTGTCTTTTCATCCCCTTGAAAGTGTCCTTGGAAATACAAGATTTTTTCCTTTTTTTGAGGCTTCTTTTTTTTTTAGTTTTTCACTCATGGTGTCTAATCTACCTTTGTGCTAATGCTTTTTGTACCTGTTTGACACTCTCTTTCCTCCTGGCCCTTGACTGGGTTTCCTGGAGTTTCTCCTTTTGCTCTAGCTGCTTCTTCTCAAGTCTTCTTTGTTGGATCCTGTAACCACCTGGGATTTTGTAATGAGCCGTTTTCCTGAAGGCTGGCACCAACCGCTTGCCATTTGCAGGTGCAGACCTGAAGGAGCGGGCGCAGATGAGCGAGGTGGAGGTGAGGGTCTTTGTCCAGCGACTCCGCGGTCTGATGAATGAGATAGGTGAGGGTCTGGGGGTGGGGTGGGAGAGGAAGTTTGGGGGCCCCTGCTGATGCCAGCCCCAGCCCTGCCATCTTCTAAGGACAGTACTCTTTCTGTTTTGAGCTCTATGGAAAGACAGATGACCCTGCCAGGGAACAGGCACAGGAATTCTACAAGGAGAGGGTGACAGGAGGGTTCAGAGTGCATTTCTCCCAGAGAGGGACCTCCGACTCTTCAGTCTGAATGCCCCGTGCCAGCCAGGCTGGAATGATCGCTGTTCCCTTTGCCTGGGACAGCTCTTCTCAGCTGCTTGAACTTTTACTCCTCCTTCAAGGCCTCCAAGACCTCCTCCTCCAGGAAGTTCTCCCAACCCGCCTTCCAAGTTTCCTTCATCATAACACTGATGATCCTGGGTCATCATTGCCTGGTTACACGCTTGCCTTCCACATGAGACTGAATTCCCATTCCCAGCACAGGGCTTGGCACACAGAAAGGCAGGTCCCAGGGAGGCCAGCAGGGGAGATGACCCAGTTCATCTCCCCATTCCCTTTCCTCAGCGGATCCCCTAACTGTCCCTGGTGGAGGAACTGGCTTCTAGGATAAGCTGGCTGGGTTACCAAGGAAGGCCCCCAAGCCTGACCCGTGAGGCCCTTTGCCAAGCCTGCCCCTCCCAGCTTTGAGTCTCTGTCACAGGCTGAGCCCTCGTTCATCCCCACAGCAGCCTTCCCTGCACCCACCATCGCGGCGATGGATGGGTTTGCCTTGGGTGGAGGCCTGGAGCTTGCCCTGGCGTGTGACCTCCGAGTGGCAGGTACTGGGGCAGGGGATGAAGTGGGGGGGTGAAGGGGGGAATGACGAGGCGAGGGAGGGTGGAACAGTAAGTCTGGGGGTTCTGCAAAGTCAGCCACTGCTCTTGGCTTCTAACCAAGAGCAGAAGTGAGGCAGGACAAGGGGACACAGGGAGCTCAGACCCGAGCTGCTTCCCCTCCTGGCCCAGCCACTGACAACTGTAGCACCTGTCCCATCTGTCAAAACCTGCTTTCCTCATTTCGAGAATATTCTCCCAGCCTCAGAGCAATTGCTGAGCCAAGAAGGACAAAGATCAATGTCCTTCCAGTTCTTTCCTAGTCAGATGTATTTATCATGCTTTGATCAAAGGTGAACCACAGGGACAGTTTGTCACTGGCTGAGCTAACCACAAAGGTGTCCAAGCAAAACATTGGTACCAGTCAAGGTTTGCATTATGTGCTCTGTGTGGGCACTTAAGCTTTGTTTCATGACTGGGAGGAAGGGATGAAGAAGATAACTGATCACTTCTTAAAGTGACTGACTAGGTTAGAAGTGCCCATCTTGGGTGCAGTTAGACAAACTCTGAGTGCCATCACGATGCCACTCTCTTCCCTCCACTGCTTTCTCTTGCCACCCCAGAAGCGACATTTAAAAATGTGTAACCTCGGCCGGGCTCGGTGGCTCAGCCTATAATCCTGCGCCTTGGGAGGCCGAGGTGAGTGAATTGCCTGAGCCTGTGGGTTCAAGACCCGCCCCACCTGGGCAACTTAGGCGAGACCTCATCTCTACAATAAAAATAAAAAAAAAATTAGCCGGGCGTGGTAGCACGTGCCTGTAATTCCAGCTACTTGGAAGGCTGAGGGGGAAGGATCGCCAGAGCCCAGCAGGTCGAGGCTGCGGTGGCCGGGAGCGGCCATTTCACTCCAGTCTGGGCGACCGAGGGAGACTCCAACTCAAAAAAAAAAAAAAAATGTGTAACCTCGGTGGCTCAGCCTGTAATCCCGCGCCTTGGGAGGCTGAGGTGAGTGAATTGCATGAGCCCGTGAGTTCGAGATCCGCCTGGGCAACTTGGTGAGACCTCATCTCTACAATAAATCAAAAAAATCAGCCGGGCGTGGTAGCACATGTCTGTAATTCCAGCTACTCGGAAGGCTGAGGCGGAAGGATCGCCGGAGCCCAGCAGGTCGGGACTGCGGTAGCCGGGAGCGGCCACTGCACTCCAGTCTGGGTGACAGAGTGAGACTCCAACTCAAAAAAAAAAAAAAAAAATTGTGTAACCTAGGCCAGGCACAATGATCACTGTAATCCCAGCATTCTGGGAGAATGAGGTGGGACAATCAGTTGAGCCCAGGAGTTTGAAACCAGCCTAGGCAATGTAGCAAGACCCTGTCTCTTCAAAAAAAAAATAAATAAAATTAGCCAGGCGTGATGGCATGCGCCTGTAATCCCAGCTACTCAGGAGGCTGAGGTGGGAGGATGGCCTGAGCTTAGGAGTTAAAGACTATGGTGAGTTGTGATGATGTCACTGCACTCCAGCCTGGGCAACAGCGATCCCCTGACTCAAAATCAAAAAACAAAACAAAAAATTAGCCAGGTATGGTGGCACATGCCTGTAGTCCCAGCTACTCAGGAGTCTGAAGCAGAAGGATGACTTGAGTCCAGGAGGTCGAGGCTGCAGTGAGTCATGATTGACCCACTGCACTCCAGCCTGGGTGACAGAGTGAGACCCCGACTCAAAAAAAAAAAAAAACTCCAGGCACAAAGGTAGCTTCTGTCTACACAGTGCAGGTGGATGAGACGGAGCTAACCAGATGGCCCAGCACCAAAACACCAGGTGGTCGTAAGCCCAATTCTCACCTGTCCATGTTGAGGGAATTGCTTGCAGGTTTCAGCGAGGACTAAAAGTGAATGTAAAATCCTCAGAAGCAGCGGGCTGTCTGTTCCCCTCCACCACATTGCACGGTGCATACGGCTTGCACTGAAACTCGGGAGAATGTGGATTGGAACAGTCGGGAGGGGAAATAGAAGGTTGGGAAGGACAACTGTGGTGGGGGCAGGCGTCCCTGACACTGTAGGCAGGCCAGAGCTAAGGGTGCAGGAGGCAGAGAATCCACAAAGAGGTACCAAGAGCCTCCTGGGAACCCCTCCTGGTTCCAAGCACCATGACCTCAGTACTTCTTTAGCAGCTCCCCACACAGCAGGAGAGTCATTATTCCCTTATTCCATCTTGGAGACTCAGGAACGTCGCTGGTGACACCCAACGCCCCCGAAGGGCATGGCGGAACGTGGGCCAGGGCCTCCTGACTTCCGGGCTAGGGCTCTTCCCAAGACAGAGCCAGGGAAGCGGTGGGAGGGGCGAGTGGGGGGGGTCAAGGCAGTTGGAGGGCGGGTGGGCTTCACTGCTCTGTTTAAACAGCTTCCTCGGCTGTCCTGGGACTGATCGAGACCTCTCGCGGGCTCCTCCCCGGGGCAGGTAACCTCACCTACCACACCGGCCCGGCTCTCCCTCGCCCGGTTCCCTACCCAGATCCTTCCCTCCACCCAGATTCCTCTTTTCCTCGTATGCCGGGCTCTGCCCGCCCATCCTCACTCCTGCTCCATCTCGGGCGCCTCCCCGGCTGGGCCCTCCCCAGATTGCCACCTCCCCTGCGGATTCACACCCTGGCCCTTCCATCCTGGCAGGAGGGACTCAGAGGCTGCCCCGCTGCCTGGGGGTGGCCCTGGCGAAGGAGCTCATCTTCACAGGCCGACGCCTGAGTGGAGCGCAGGCCCACGCGCTGGGGCTGGTGAATCACGCCGTGGCCCAGAACGAGGAGGGCGACGCAGCCTACCACCGCGCTCGGGCCCTGGCCCAGGAGATCCTGCCCCAGGTGTGGCGACATCCGGCACAGGAGGGCGGGGCCGTGCTGTGGGGGGCCCCGGGCCGCGGAGGGGACTCCCTGGGGCTGCACATTCATTCACGCAAAGACAGACACAAGAACAGAAAACGCTCTTTGGAGTTTCTCATCTGTTCAGCCAGCCACCCAGTAAACAAAACAAAATTGTAATTCTCAATTAAATGTAAATTTAGTTCCAAAAGGACTAGAATCAAATGGGTTTGAAACCCTCAGACTGCCGGGCACGGTGGCTCACGCCTGTAATCCCAACACCTTGGGAGGCAGAAGAGAGAGGACTGCCTGAGCCCAGGGGCTCAAGACCAGCCTGGGCAACATGACCAGACCTCATGTCTACAATAAATTTTTTTTAAAAAATAGCCGGGCGTGGTGGCCCGCACCTGAAGTTCCAGCTACTTGAAAGGCTGAAGCGGAAGGATCACCTGAGCCCAGCAGGTCGAAGCTGTGGTGGCACGCTCACGACCACTGCACTCCAGCCTGGGTGACAGTGAAACTCCGACTCAAAATAAAAGAAAGCCCTCGGACTAACACTGTCCAGTTGACCTTTATGAAATAATAGAACTCTTCTGTATTTTGCTGTCCAGTATGGCGCCAAATGAAGTTATTTACATAAAATAAATTTAGTTCCTCAGTCATGCTACCTACTTTTCAACAACAACAAAAAAAAACAAGCCGGGCTGGGTGGCTCAGCCTGTAATCCTATGCTTTGGGAGGCTGAGGTGAGTGGACTGCCTGAGCCCAAGGGTTCGAGACCCGCCTGGGC
>NW_007245714.1:9386-31271 GCF_000164805.1 Carlito syrichta
GGGTAGCACGTGCCTGTAATTCCAGCTACTCGGAAGGCTGAGGCGGAAGGATCGCCGGAGTCCAGCAGGTCGAGGCTGCGGTGGCCGGGAGCGGCCACTGCACTCCAGTCTGGGCGACAGAGCGAGAGAGACTCCAACTCAAAAAAAAAAAAAAAACCTATACAGAGTATCTCTCATCTGTCAGACACACTTCTAGCTAGGTACCTTAACACAGTGTCTCAATTATTAGAACAATCCAGGTGAGTTGATTATTCCCGTTTTATTTGTGAGAAAACAGACACAGAAAGGTTCAGTAACCTGCTTACTGATCAAGTTCACAAAAAGTGACTGCAGTATCAGAAAAATACACGAGTATTTCAGTATGTATTTTGTACAATACAGAATGAGACATAAAAACTTGGTATTTAGCCGGGCTTAGTGGCTCAGCCTGTAATCCTGCGCTTTGGGAGGCTGAGGTGAGTGGATTGCCTGAGCCCGCGGGTTCGAGACCTGCCTGGGCAACTTGGTGAGACCTCATCTCTACAATAAATCAAAAAATTAGCCGGGCGTGGTAGCGCGCGCCTGTAGTTCCAGCTACTTGGAAGGCTGAGGCGGAAGGATCGCTGGAGCCCAGCAGGTCCAGGCTGCGGTGGCCGGGAGCGGCCACTGAACTCCAATCAGAGTGAGACTCCCAACTCAAAACAAAAAACAAAACCTGTTATTTTTTGAGTCAGGTTCTCACTCTGTTGCCCAGGTTGGAATGCAACGGCGCACAATGATGGTTCACCACAGCCTTGCCCTCCTAGGCTCAGGCCATACTTCATCCATCTTAGCCTCCCACCCAAGTAGCTGGGACTACAGGCATATGACACCACGCCTGGCTAATTTTTTAATTTTTTGTAGAGACAAAGTATCACTGGGATTGCAGGTATAAGCCACCATGCCTGCCCTGTTACTTTAAGAGTGCATAATATATACAGCATTTTAAAAACTGAGAAACTAAATATTTAACACATTTCAAATACAAAAAGCTTACAAACATGTTACAAAGTTACAAATAAGCCTATAAAAAGGTTAACCACGTATCATTTTAGTACTAAAAGATACTGAATTATGAAAAAATTTTAAAGTATTTAATCTTGGAAACAATCCTCCCCTATCCTTTAGATTTAAATAATTCTACCCTTTCTTTTAACTGAGCTCGTTAATTTGGAGGTCAGGGACTACATTTTCTAAAATTGATAGTGAGTTTGGTTTAAAAGACAGCATTTGGGCCAGGCACACTGGCTCATGTCTGTAATCCCAGAACTTTGGGAGGCAGAGGGGAGAGGATTGCCTGAGCCCATCTGTTTGAGACCAGCCTGGACAATGTGGCAAGATCTTGTCTCTACAATAAATCAAAAAATTGGGCCGGGCGCAGTGTCTCACTTGCCTATAATCCCAGCACTTTGGGAGGCCGAGGTGATTGGATCGCCTGAGCCCATAGTTTGGGCAACTTGGCGAGACCTCATCTCTACAATAAGTCAAGAAAAACTAGCTGGGTGCGGTGGTACATGCCTATAGTTCCAGCTACTTGGAAGGCTAAGGTGGAAGGATCGCCTGAGCCCAGCAGGTCGAGGCTGTGATGGCCGTGAGTGTGCCTCTGCACTCCAGCCTGGGCAACAAACAAAACGACAGCATTTGTTTTGTGTTCATTTTTTTAAAGGTTTCACCGTATATAAATGGAGTCTGGTACTGTTGCCTGGACTTTTTTTTTTTCTAGCCTAACAAAAGCTAGTACTAGAGTCATTAATCCCATAGCTGGGACCTTCTGGCAATCTGAAAAACAAACCTTGGGCTCTCAGCTGTGTTCCAGGACTGGTGAGTGCCAGGGATGGTGTAGGTGACCGCCATCTAGTGGACAAATCACTCTGAGTAGAGCGTCAAATGGTTCCAGAGTTCACTCAGCCCAGAAAAAATTGCCAGTATCCACGAGGTCTGCATCTTTAACACTCACACTTCCCTCTTAAACAGTGCACAGGCATTATCTTTTAAATAACGGGTTTACCTGTGGGTTTTTTTTTTTTTTGAGTTGGAGTCTCACTCTGTTGCCCATGCCAGAGTGCAATACCATGCTCACAGCCACCACAGCCTCAACCTGCCAGGCTCAGGTGATCTTTCCACTTCAGACGTCCAAGTAGCTGAAGCCACAGATGCATGCCACCACACTCGGCTGGATTTTTAAAATTTATTGTAGAGGTGAGGTCTCGCCATGTTGCCCAGGCTGGTCTTGAACCCCTAGTGCAGGCAATCCTCTCACCTTGGCCTCCCAAAGTGCTGGGATTACAGGCGTGAGCGACTGTGCCTGGCCCTTTTTTTAAAAAATGAGGTCTCACTCTGGCACCCAAGTTGAAATGCAGTGACATGATTATGGCTTACCATCGCCTCAACTTCCTGGGTCCAGGCGATCCTTCCACTTCAGCCTCCCAAGTAGCTGGGACCACAAGTATGTGCTACCATGCCCAACTAACATTTTTAACATTTTTTGTAGACAAGGTTCAGGTTGGTCTCGAACTCCTGGGCTCAAGCAATCCTCTAGTTCTGGCCTTCCAGAGTGATGGGATTACAGGCATGAGCCACCACGCCCAGCCTGATAAAGTCTTATAACACTTCAGATCATACCATGTGAGTAAGATAGGAAGTAAATGCATCCCTTGCCTGGAAGTGGGGCTGGGGCTGAGGCTGGACTGCCAGGGCTGCTGTGGAAGCAAGACCAGTGACAAAGCAAAGATGATGCTGCTGCCACGTGGCTGTGTTAAAATGTTGCCAGTCAGCCGGGCTTGGTGGCTCAGCCTGTAATCCCACGCTTTGGGAGGCTGAGGTGAGTGAATTGCCTGAGCCGGCGGGTTCGAGACCCACCTGGGCAACTTGGCAAGACCTCGTCTCTACAATAAATCAAAAATTAGCCAGGTGTGGTAGCGTGCATCTGTAGTTCCAGTTACTTGGAAGGCTGGGGCGGAAGGATGGCCGGAGCCCAGCAGGTCGAGGCTGCAGTGAGCGGGAGCAGCCACTGCACTCTAGTCTGGGCGACAGAGTGAGACTCCAACTCAAAAAAAAAAAAAAAAAAGGTTGCCAGCCCTGTCAGACTTGAAAGCTCAAGTTCCTAACACCGACTTTTGTCACTCTGCTGGGGCAAAGCCTGCCTACATAAGTGGAGGGGGCGTTTGCTAGAGGAGGCAGAGGAAGGAAGCAGCAGTGGAAAAGGTGGGTAGGAGCCAATTCAAGCCTCACCAACGACTCACTAGATAAACAGGGCCAAATGCTTCCCCCTCCCTATGCCTCAATTTCACATCTATAAAACGGAGGAGTAGTGTTACCAGCCTGGAAGGTGGGTAGGGAAGCACTCCGTAAAGTGTAGTATGTTGTACACACTGGAAGGGTGGCAGGAGTGGGAAGATCAGGGATCAGAGTCTGGGTTTCTGCATTATGAAAAGGAACCTCAACTAACAGGTAGGACTAACACTTGTTAACTAGACCAGACCTCTCCCTCTCTTGCAACAGAGCTAGGTACCTCTTGTGAATTCAGACCTCCAATCATGGGTTCCCTCAACCATGCTGTTTCCTTCTCCAGGCCCCCATTGCTGTGAGGCTGGGCAAAGTGGCCATTGACCGAGGAATGGAGGTGAGAGGGTTTGAGGCTGGGACTTGGGTCCACTGAAGTCAGGTGTGGCTGGAACACAGCGCTTTCACTGCTCACAAAGACTGACAGCACAGGTGGAAAAGAACTTAGGAACTGGACTCTTCTAACAGCCTTCGACTGTACCTCTTTCTCTTTGCCTATCTCCAAAATGGGACACTTATCTTCTCAGTTTACCGTCTCCAAAATGGGATGTTTAGCCAGATATTACTGTTTACATTTTATCCTCTTCTTTCTCCCTTGGAGAGAGAAGACAGGTTCAGAAAGGGTACATTCCTTGTCCCAGGTCACAGAGGGAGTAGAAAGAAGCCAGGTCTTGTGGCTCCTAGTCCATTTTGTGGGGTTTGTACTGATGTCAGTAACATGGCCCCAAGGGTAGGGTTTAGGGTGGTGTCTTGGGTGCAGGTAATCCACCCCTAGACGACAACTTACCCATCACACACTCATCACCCACCCAATCTAGACATGAGCTAGGAATTGGGTCACAGAGATGGGTTAATGTGGCCCCTGGACAGAGAGACACAGACACTAATAAAAGGTTAATGGTACCAAGCAAACACCCCAGAAAGGTCAGAGCTGTGCTGTCCATTATGACTGCCACAGGTGGCCTTAGAATTTAATTAAAAGCTAGCGTGTTGGGTTTCTCCTTTGCACTAATCACGCTGCAAGTGCTCGATGGCTACATGTGGCCGGTGGCTACTGTACTGGACAGTACTGAGCTAATGAAAGTTTTCTAGGGTTGGGCCAAGGGAAGAATAAGAATTCCAGAAGAGGAAAAGTATAAGCAAAACACAGAGGCAGGTAATTAAGAAGATTGACTGAATGGGAATGAGACACACAGCATGCACGTCAGCGGATGGGCTTGGTGCTGGACCAAATGGGTTCAAAGGCCAGCTCTTCCACATGCTGTTGTGAACTCTGATATATTATTTCAGTTTTCTATGTCTTAGATTTCTCAGACATGTATGAGAGAGAACCCTTGCTGTGAAAAGTACGTTTCCACACACATACATGCACACACACACACAGTACTTCTCTTAGAACAGTGCTGGTACTAGTCTTGGTAAGCACTGGGACCTGGCACTGGAGAAACTGCCAGGGGCCAGGTCATAAGGCCCAGGACCTTCTTCCTGGGATCAGTGGAAGCTAGCAAAGTTAACTAACGGGAGTGGCAGGAGGCATCGTAAGGCAGCCAAGTGGGAAGGAGGAACACTGGCTGGACTCTGCTCCCATCCTCTGGTGGAACACCTCAGCTCTATGGGCTGGATGGATCCCCACTCTTCTCACAACCCCATTCTCCCAACACTGTTCTGTCACTGTGTGAATGTATTCCTTCTCCAGTAAAGAGCTCCTTTATTACGGCCATCACTGCTCATGTCAACTCATGTAGGCAACAGGGCAAGATAGCTCCCAGTTCGGGTGGAGACGGACAAGGTCAGGCTGACCCAAGAAGCACTTCTTTCTTGCAGGTGGACATTGCATCAGGGATGGCCATTGAAGGGATGTGCTATGCCCAGGTAAGTGGCTGCTGTCAGGCCATGCCTACTTCTTAGCATAGACTGGGCCAGAGTGGGGGGACCTTATATAGCACATGGCCGATTTAAAAGGTTCTTCCCAACCCACAGTCTGACTACACGCCACCCCCTCCTGGCTAACAGGGAGTGGATCAAGGAGAGCCACAGTGCTTCTCTCTGGACTGTTTCCTCAACCATCTAATGTATGGAGGGATGTCCTGCATACTTGGTGCCCAGAATCACAGAATACACGGGTACTTGAGAAAATGGAAGAATAGCTTCTGCTGTTCCTGTACCAGTCAGTATAAAGGCCAGGCTGTAAGCCTGGGATTGACCTGTTCAGTCTCTGATACCTGAATAAATAAAAAATGCTAATCTCCAGGCTAACGAATATCCAAAATACTTCTAAGTAAGGGGTCCTGGAACTTGTAGAATCTAGTGTGAACCAGCTATACACCTTGATTCACAGCCAGATTTCTTGCTGCAAAGCCTAATTGCAGTCAAGCAGCCTCCTATCAGACTGCAGCGGAGGGCAGGGAGTGTTGTGGAGTCGTGAAAGCAACATGCAAGCAGAAGCTCATGGCTTCCCCAGAAAACCAAGAATATACTGAGGCGTATACCTTTGCTTGGCTCAAACACCAGAGTCTAGACACAATGGAAACACTTGGAGCCTGGCTTTGTCATGGGCTGGACAAAGTTTGTTGAGCAACGTTTTTTTGGCCTCTGGTCCTGCTCCCCCAAAACTAAAATTCTGTACACTGTTGCAGAACATCCCAACCCGAGACCGGCTGGAGGGCATGGCAGCCTTCAGGGAGAAGCGACCCCCAAAATTTGTTGGCGAGTGACCTCCATTTAACCTTCAGTACAGGAGATGAATGCCTCAAAGAGAAGGAACCAGAAGGAAAATTTGAAGCAGGCCCACCCTCATCGTTTCACCTCTTTGGGTGTCAGTTTCTTCATAGGATGATGATAGATGTAAGATGACTGGCACGATGCCTAGTACCTAGGTGCTCACCATACCACCTACTGCCTATCTTCCTTATCCTCACCCTGGCTAGTCGCTAGTGCCGGGTTTGTTGTCAGAGAATGCTTATCTCTCCCTACTCCAATGATAGACACTAAAACAGACCCCTTTGTCTTTGTATCACTGGCTTTAGGTCCTGACCTCTCTGTTATCAGGCTCTTACTAGAGATGTCAAGAGATTTAAGTTACTCCCAGTTTCTGTCTCTGGACAATAGAGAGAATAGGTAAACTCTGGTATTGGCTGAACACATATCAGGAGTCAGACTGCAGACCCCAGCTCTCTGCCAACAACCTAGGACAAATTGCTTATTAAACTCTCTAGGCCTTAGCTTTCTCACTTGCAAAATGAAACTGTTGTAAAGATTAAATAAATAAATACACCTCATGTTCAATAAATGTGTTATAATTGTTAATTTAGAATAATCTTGAGAGAAACAAATGAGATCATCACTGTGAAAATGTTTTGCAAACTACAGGATGGCAAGAAAATCTCTGATGGCCTTCAGGAGCACTGAGAAGGGAGGATCAGGGAATGGGCAAGTAGCACTGGAACTGAAGCCTGGATTCACACACATGTGAAGCAAAGCAGAAGAAACCTGAGGGGAACAGCATAAGCAAGGGTGAAGAGGAGGATGACACACACAGAAACAAGGAAGGGGCTAATACACAGCCATGTTAGTCTCAATACCCCTCCCTCCTTTTGTATTAAGGCTGCATCTTAAGCTATGGCCTTGTGCTCGTGTTCTAACCGTATCTGAGTTCTGGCTAAGCTAAGGCTAGCCCTGGCCTACAGTCACTAAACCACAGGCATGGACACATACGAGTAGCACTGTTGATTTGTTGCTAAATAAAAATGTGCCCTCGAGGTTATGCCTGTATCCTGGGTTACAGACAAACTCAGGCCTTACAATCAACACAAACCACACCAGCTAAGACAATTCAGGAAAGTAACAACCTTACTGAACCTTCTCCTTCTCATCTGTTATATGAGAATAAAACTTACCTACCCATGAGGATGGCTGTAAATGAGGCAAAACTCGAAAGGGGGCCTGGTACAGACATGCTGGTGTCCCCAACAGATCCTCACATTAGCAAACGCTACCATCTTTTACACAACACTCTGAGGTACTGGAACCCAGGTCAGTAAACCAAAATACCTTTTTTAGAATCACGCAGAAGGGTGTGAGAAAATAGAGTACAATCCAAGGTTTATGGAAGAAAATATGTTACAAATTCTGCTTCTCTAGTTAAACACTAGTAATCGTTTTTTGGAACATAGTTTAGATAAGTAAGAATGAATTTCTTCCTCATTTGATTCCAAAAGATGGTACACAGCACTCCAGTTAAGAGTCTGGACCAGCTGGACGTGGTGGCTCACACCTACGATCTCAGCACTTTGGGAGGCCGAGGTAAGAGGATTGTCTGAGTCCACAGGTTCGAGACCAGCCTGGGAAATTTGATGAGACCTCATCTCTACAATAAATTAAAAAATTAGCCGGGCGTGATGGCGCATACCTATAGTCCCAGCTACTTGGAAGCCTGAAGTAGAAGTATTGCGCAAGTCCAGCAGGTCGAGGCTGTGGGGCCCATGAGTGTGACACTACACTCTAGCCTGGGCGACAGAGTGAGACTCCGACTCAAAAACAAAAAACAAAAAAAAAGTCTGGACCAAGCCAGGGAAATAAGAAAAAATTAGTCCTAAAATACACTAAAATAAGCAAGAATTTATTTTGTTTTCTGAAAAACTTAAATTTAAACAAGTAAATGACAGAACATATTCATTAATAATCAATAATGAGGCAAAGAAGGGGTCCATACTCTATCCTAAGAGCAGCTTTGCAGAAGACATAGAAAAAGCTTCTGATGAGGCCAGGCGTGGCAGCTCAAGCGTGTAATCCCAGCACTTCGGGAGGCCAAGGCGAAAGGATTGCCTGAGCCCAGGAGTTCAAGACCAGCCTGGGCAACTTGGTGAGACCTTGTCTCTACAATAAATAAAAAAATTATCCGGGCATGGTAGTGCATACCTGTAGTTCCAGTTACTTGGAAGGCTGAAGCAGAAGGAGTCCCTGAGCCCAGCAGGTCGAGGCTACAGTGGCCACCTGTGTGCCACTACACTCCAGCCTGGGCGACAGAGTGAGACTCCAAATAAAAAAAAGCTTCTGATGGAGTCCATATTGCAGTTAAGGCTGGTTCTCAGAAAAGCTTGTGTTTTTCTATCTCCATCCTGGGTAAGAACACTTCCTTGAAATGCTTGGCAAAGTCTTCCTCTGGCTGTCTACTTCCTCCCGTTTTTGTCAGTCTCACCCAAGTAAAATTTTGAGGAATGGAGATTCATCATTCCGTATAATCTTTTATCTATTCATCTAAACACTTTCCTCAAGCCTAAGTCCCACCATGCCCCACCTGCTCATCCATGTATACAGAATGTTATGCTCACTCAGTTTAACTTGTCAAGTTGCGGGGAAAAAGGCCAAGATAGAAAATGCAAAACTGTAAAAAATTTATTTCTCTTTCTTCCACCCCTCAAAGGAAAAGTTCTTGGGTATCTGGGAGGAAACACACACACACACACACACACAAATAAATATTTCTTTAAAAAATTTCTTTTCTCTCATCCTCCAAGGGAGGTTCTGCCTTCTAAAGAACATATTCATAAACATATATTTCCCAACTTCTCTTCCCGTAGTTTCACATAGCTCTGAATAAGAACTCAGGAAATTTAACAAATACCAAGACCTCTCAATAGGTCCTTTCTACTTCTGGGTCAAGAGGCCTTGCTTCCCTGACAAGCTCCTAAAATGAACAAATTGTCTAGGCCTAGAGAAAAATAACTGGCATAGCTATTCCAACACAAGCTCCCAAGTATTCCCAGAATCTATGGTTTGATTCTTCAAAATTGCTGCTGAAGGGTATCCCCAGAATCACTCCACCTCGACTTGGGATACTGGCTAGCAAACAAATTCAACCTTTATGTAACTTACAGAAAATCAACAATAAAAGGGCAATGAAACAGCCAACTGACAAACTCCAACAACCACCGATTTCAACATCCAATTACTGCCAGGCCAGAAGACCTGATGCTGAGGAACAGAGAGTATGCCTCTGAAGCCCGTTAGGTTAGGAAGACCACCTCACACAGAGGAGGGTCTCTGAAAATTCAGGAAATGCATTGTGAAGTCATCGAGAATGGAGGCTGCAATCTGCTGTGCTTGGGGGTTTGCCTCAGTGTGCTCCAGGATGTCACACAAAAGCTGTAATCCGCCTTCTTCCACTAACAGTTTGCAGTATTTGCTGGCTGAAAGAAAATCAAGCAAAGACACTCCATGGGAACCTGACATTTTAAATATTCTCAAGATAGTCTGTTCACCTTTCTGAAGAATAAGTAGGTTTAATCCTGTTGGTCCAGGAATTAACAGATAAAATGAGTCAATTTCAAAGAAGTACGTCAAAACTTAAATAATGCTTGGCTTCTGCAATGAGATAACAGATTATCATTTTAGTATATTTACTTCTAGACATCGCTATTTAATCTGCAAAAAGATGCACATTTTTAATTATAAAAACATACATTTGCAGTTCAGGCAATATGTTGGACTAAGTAACCTGACAACACTAGATGCTGAATAAAATATAATTCACACTTTTTTTTTTTGAGTTGGAGTCTCACTACTTCGCCCAGGCTGGAGTGCAGTGGCATGTACACTCAAGGTCACCCTAGCGTCGACCTTCTGGGCTCTAGCGATCCTTCTGCCTCAGCCTTCCCTGTAGCTGGAACTACAGATGCGTGCGACCACGCCTGGCTATTTTTTTTTTTTCTTTTTTTTGAGTTGGAGTCTCACTCTGTCGCCCAGACTGGAGTACAGTGACTGCTCCCAGCCACTGCAGCCTCGATCTGCTGGGCTCCAGCAATCCTTCCGCCTCAGCCTTCTCAGTAGCCGGAATTTCAGGCACACGCTACCACGCCCGGCTGATTTTTTTATTTATTGTAGAGATGAAGTCTCACCAAGTTGCCCAGGCGGGTCTCGAACCCACGGCCTCAGGCAATCCACTCATCTCAGCCTTCCAAAGTGCGGGATTACAGACTGAGCCACCAAGCCCGGCTTTTTAAAAAAATTATATTGTAGAGACGAGGTCTCACCGGGTTGCCTGGGCTGGTCTCAAACCTGCGGGCTCAGGCAATCCACTTGCCTCGGCCACCTAAAGTGCTGGATTACAAGCTGGGCCACTGCGCCCAGACTAATTCACACATTTTTAAATGCATAGATGAATGCACAAAGTAAAATTTTCCAGGAGCCAGAAACACAGAGCAGAGAGCACTTGAGCTCACATAAGCAAACCTGCAGCTATCCTGGGGCAGAAGGAGACCATTAGTCTTAGTAATCTAGGCATTTAGATTTTAACTTGCAAAGTTGGAAGCAAAAAATCAGTGCATAAAGCTGGATACTCAAAAGGTTACACAAAACGGGTTCGGTGGCTCAGCTTGTAATCTCGCGCTTTGGGGGGCTGAGGTGAGTGGACTGCCTGAGCCCGCAGGTTCAAGACCTGCCTGGGCAACTTGGTGAGACCTCATCTCTACAATAAATCAAAAAAATCAGCCGGGCATGGTAGCGCGTACCTGTAATTCCGACTACTTGGAAGGCTGAGGCGGAAGGATCGCCGGAGCCCAGTGGGTCGAGGCTGTGGTGGTCGGGAGCAGCCACTGCACTCCAGTCTGGGCAACAGAGTGAGACTCCAACTCAAAAAAAAAAAAAAAAGGTTACACAAGAGAAAGGATAAGACAATGAAGCATTTCTGTCTTGGCCTGGGCACTAGACCTACATAGGAGCAGCAGAGGTCTCCTGAATATTCATTACCACAGTATCAAGTGGGTAATAGGGTTTGGATTTACACTACCTGAATGTTGCTAAGAAATTAAGTTTAAAAATTCAGCCAACGCTGGATACAGTGGTTCATGCTTTTTTTTAATATATTTTTTATTTTAAAATTGTGAGCTGGGCTCGGTGGCTCAGGCTGTAATCCCGTGCTTTGGGAGGCTGAGGTGAGTGGATTGCCTGAGCCTGAGGGTTCGAGACCCGGCTGGGCAACTTGGCGAGACTTTATCTCTACAATAAATCAAAAACCAGCCAGGCATGGTAGTGTACACTGTACTTCCAGCTACTTGGAAGGCTGAGGCAGAAGGATCGCCGGAGCCCAGCAGGTCGAGGCTGCGGTGGCTGGGAGTGGCCACTGCACTCCAGTCTGGGTGAGAGTGAGACTTCAACTCAAAAAAATAAAATAAAATAAAATAAAATAAAATAAAATAAAATAGTGGGGTACAGTTAAGGGTTAGGTATACAAATATTCATTGTGCAGAGACCCTTGTTGATGAGGTGTGCCCCCCTTTCCCCAGACAGATATTGATTACCGTTAATCCCACCTCCCTTTCCCTCCCTGCCCCCCCCATAATTTCCCACCACTGTCAATCCTTTTCTTAGAGTATTACAGTAGTTGTTCAAGGTCCACTTAAGAGTGAGAACATGTGATACTCAGATCTTTGTTTCTGTGAGAGATCACTCAGTATTATAAACTCTAATTCTATCCAGATTGCTGCGAAATTAATGATTTTGTTCTTTTTTATGGCTGCGTAATATTCCACTGTGTACAAGTACATTTTTTTTAATCCAGTCCTCTTTTGATGGATAGCATGGTTGGTTCCATAATCTTGCTATCGTGAACAATGCTGCAATAAACATATGTGTGCAGGTATCTTTTTTATAGAGTGATTTGAGTTCTTCAGGGTATATTCCCAGTAGGGGGAGTGTGGGGTAGTGGGTCATGCTTGTAATCTCAGCACTTTGAGAGGCCAAGGCAGGAGAATTGTTTGAGCCCAGGAGTTTGAGACCAGCCTGGGCAACATAGCAAGACCTCATTTCAATCAAATAATCAATCAATCAATAACCCAAGCCTAGGGAAACCTCTGGAGCACTTCACAGAAGCAAGTATGAAACTGTGCTGAATGAATAAATCTATTCTAAAATAGTCTCACAGAAAACCAACAAGCCCTGCCTGTAATCCCGCAATTTGGGAGGCTGAGGTGAGTGAATTGCCTGAGCCGGCGGGTTCGAGACCACCTGGGCAACTTGGCGAGACCTCATCTCTACAATAAATCAAAAAATTAGCCGGGCGTGGTAGCGCACACCTGTAATTCCCGCTACTTGAAAGGCTGAGGCGGAAGGATCACCGGAGCCCAGCAGGTCGAGGCTGCAGTGGCCGGGAGCAGCCACTGCACTCCAGTCTGGGTGACAGTGAGACTCCAACTCAAAAAAAAAAAGAAAAACAACAAGCCCTGTGAAAGGCGATCTCATAATAAAAAAAAAAAAACAGCTAGATTAGACCAACCCACCTCAACATAGCACACACAATAAGGTCAGATAAAGACCGCAAAATAATTACTTTTAAGAATAAAAAGCAAATATTTGAAAAAGCAAATAGAAATTATACATGTTTTTAATGTGTCACGGAAAGTAAACACTTAATCAGTCAAAAAGCAGACTTAAGACTCAGTTAAGAAAAGAAATAATGAACTTGAAACCACACCTAAAGCAAATGTCAAGAAAGCACAAAGAAACAAAAATGTGCTATGGTTTGAGTATAATCCCCAGAAGTTGACGTGTTGGAAATTTAATTCCTCAATATGTTATTGTTGGGAGCTGGGGCCTTGTGGGTGGTATTTGGGTCACGTGGGCTCAGCTCTCATAAAGAATAATTCTGGGTCAGGCACAGTGGCTCAAGTCTGCAATCCCAGTACCTTGGGAGGCCAAGGCGAGAGAATTGCCTAAGCTCAGGGGTTCAAGACCAGCCTGGGCAACTTGGTTACCAAGCCTATAGTTCCAGCAACTTGGAAGGCTGAAGCAGAAGGACTGCCTGAGCCCAGCAGGTTGAGGCTGTGGTGGCCGTGAGCATGCCACTGCATTCTAGCGACAGAGTAAGACGCCAACACTCAGAAAAAAAAAAAAAGAATTCTGGCCAGGCACAGGGACTCACACCTATAATTCCAGCACTTTGAGAGGCCAAGACAAGAGGATTCCCTGAGCCCAGGAGTTCAAGACCTACCTGGGCAACATGGTGAGACCTTGTCTCTATGATAAATCAAAAAATTAGCTGAACATGGTGACACACACCTGCAGTCCCAGATACTCTGGAGACTGAGGAGGAAATATCACATGAGACTAGGTCGAGGCTGCAGTGAGCTGTGACAATAGCCTGGGCAACAGAGACCCCAATTCCAAAATAAATTAATACAATAAAAATAAAATACTTAAATACAACAAACAAAATCAGACAATAAACTGGGAAAAATATATTTACCACATTATCACAAAGACCTTCTATACAGTGTTCTTTCAAATAAAAAAGACAAAAAGCATACAAAGGACCATCAACAGAAAATTCATAGAAGAGGAAATGACTCTGCACACAGGTAGTCCGGTTCCAGAATCTGTCCTCTAAACTGCCACACTACTTTGCACATGTGTATCTTTTTCTACTTATATTTATGTAATTATTTATTGAAGCAGTGTTTGTAAAAAGAAAAGAGTGGAAACGATGCCCATTCAAAGGAGACTGGTTGAATAAATTATTATATCCATACAGTGAAGAAAACACTGAGTAGTCTTATTAATAGTGATTACTCTGAAGTCAGATCACTAGATTAGAACGTTGGCTCTAGTTGTTTTATTGACAAGTTACTGATTCTTTGTGAATTAGTTTCCTCATCTGTGATATATGGATAATAATAATAGTAATAATGATGCTACACCCTCCCAGGTTTTGTGAAAATTAAATGAGTTACTCATAAAGACTTTTCAACACTGCTTGGCATATAAGTAAATACTCAACTAAATTTTAGCTGCTTTTATGGTTACTCCTGTTGTAACTGAATATACTGGAGTCTGTTTCAGGGCAGCTCTGATCCACTGCTCTGCTATCTATTCATATGTCAGTGCCACTCATGGTATCTTTTTATAATGTTAAGAGAAGCGTTAAGGCAAGCACCTAAAATCCTTTTTTTCTTTTTTCTTTTTAAAAGAGACAGGGTAGCCGGGCTCCGTGGCTCAGCCTATAATCCCGCGCCTTTGGGAGGCTGAGGTGAGTGGATTGCCTAAGCCGGCGGGTTCGAGACCCGCCTGGGCAGCAAGACCTCATCTCTACAATAAATCAAAAAATCAGCCGGGCGTGGTAGCGCATGCCTGTAATTCCGGCTACTCGGAAGGCTGAGGCAGAAGGATCGTGGGAGCCCAGCAGGTCGAGGCTGCGGTGGCCGGAAGTGGCCACTGCACTCCAGTCTGGTTGACAGAGTGAAACTCCAACTCAAAAAAAAAAAAAAGAGACAGGGTCTAACATTTGCCCAGGCTACAGTGCAGTGGTGCAATCATAGCTCACTGCAGCCTCTAAATCCAGGACTCAAGGGATACTCCCACCTCAGCCACCTGAGTATATGGAACCACAGGCACATGCCACCACATTCAGCTAATTTAAAAAAAAAAACTTTTATAGAGACAAGTTCTCGCTAAATTATCCAGGGTGGTTTTAAAATCTTGGCCCCCAAAGCACTGGAATTACAGGCACCCCTAAAAATCATTATTCTGTGTTAGTTTTTTGCTCTTTATTGTGCCAGATAAACTTTAGAATAATTTTCAGACCACCTAATCTCTTACCTATTCACTTGAATTGTACTATATCCATAAAGTAAAAACAACTGACATCTGTGTAAATACGTCTTTTACATAGCATGTTTCATATTTCAGGGTTTTAAATTATCTCATAGTTTTCTGCATATACATCTTGTAACTTGTTGAAGCCATTTTTTTAAAGTAGAGGTCTCAACTCCGTTGCCCAGGCTAAAGTGCAGTGGCATGCTCACGGCTTTCCCAGCATAGACCCACTAGGTTCTGGCGATCCTTCCCCTCAGCCTTCCCAGTAGCTGGAACTACAGGCATGTGCTATAACACCCAGCTAATTTTTTGATTTGTTGTAGAAACGAAGTCTCACCATGTTGCCCAGGCTGGTCTCGAACCCGCAGGCTCAAGTAATCCTCTCGCCCTGGTCCCCTAAAGTGCTGGAATTACAGGCTTAAGCCATTGTGCCCGGCCTAAGCCCTTTTTAAATATTTTGTTTATAATGTGAATGTTATCTTTTTCCTTAATTACATTTTCTGATTTTTGCTGGTATTAGACAACTGTTGGTTTTTGTAGATTTAATTTATAGCTAGTCAACATGCTAAACTGTTAATTATTTTATTTTTTATTTTAGTTGGAGTCTTACTCTGTCACCCAGGCTGGAGTGCAGAGGCACGATCACAGCCACCACAGCCTCAACCTGCTGGGCTCAGGTGATTCCTTTGTCTTCCTCAGCCTTCCAAGTAGCTGAAACCACAGGAGCACATCACCATGCCCAGCTAATTTGTTGATTTATTGTAAAGACGAGGTCTTGCCAAGTTGTCCAACTGGTCTTGAACCTGTGGGCTCAGGCAATTCTCTCACCTTCACCTCCCAAAGTGCTAGGTTTACAGGTATAAGCCACCGCACCCAGCTTAAACCTTTAATTTAAAACACTGTCTCTTGGGTTTTCTAATATAGAATCATAGTTTGTATCTCTTATATAGTAACAGCAAAATTTCTGTAATAATCCTGAAAAGTTTTCTATAATAAACTAAAAATTGTCAAAGGAGAATTTAAACAGCAAAACACGTAAAAACATTTAATCTGAATGGGAAATAACCCCTGATTTCTGGCCGCCAAGTTTCCCACAGACCATTACAAAGATTGTTACTGATAAACTGTCGAGTGAAAAGAACAAGCCATAGGATAGTATGCACAGAATAAGCCCATTTTGTTTCAAAATATCGTATTTCATATATATACAGCATACACTAAATATTGCATGGATACAGAAAAGTATCTGAAAAGATAGTTATCAGATATTATCGGTGCTTACCTGTGGGGAACAGAAGTGGGAGCAGAGTTTCACATTCTCTATTGCTTGATATCTACTCCCAATATATGACTAATTCTGTAGCATTTTTTAAACTAATGAGAACGTTCGGCTCAGCCCGTAATCCCGCGCCTTTGGGAGGCTGAGGTGAGTGGATTGCCTGAGCCCGCGGGTTCGAGACCTGCCTGGGCAACTTGGTGAGACCATATCTCTACAATAAATTAAAAAATTAGCCGGGTGTGGTAGCGCATGCCTGTAGTTCCAGTTACTTGGAAGGCTGAGGCGGAAGGATCGCCGGAGCCCAGCAGGTCGAGGCTGCGGTGGCCAGGAGCAGCCACTGCACTCCAGTCTCGGTGGCAGAGTGAGACTGCACTCCAGTCTCGGTGGCAGAGTGAGACTCCTACTCAAAAAAAACCCCCAAAAAACGAGAAGGTTCTTCAGTTTCTTTTTAAAAACAGCTAAATTCAGAGGACAGAGGTGAACAATTATTTCAAAAATTCATCCCGAACTTATTACACGGAGAAATAGCTAGAAAATTATTATGTCTTGAATACATATGGAATACTTACGGTTTTTACTGCAGATATGGTACATGGCCCATAGTGCCCAAAGCTGAACCTCTGGTTGAGAGAAGTTGCCAAGGAGTGGGAAAAATGCCTTGAGTGATCTAGAAAAGTACAAAGATTAAGAACTCAGGCTAATGTTCAGGGACATAATAATTTTTAACTTTCCCAACAGAGTCAAGTCCTCACTGATTACTGACATATTACTGAGCATACAATATGAGCCATCATGTAAGAAACTGCATTCTGTGTTAAATACTATACATTCAGTATCTCATTTCATTCTCAATCTACACACTGTCAGCTTTATTTAACAAATGAGCCGGGCTGGATGGCTCAGCCTGTAATCCCTTTGGGAGGCCAAGGTGAGTGGATTGCCTGAACCCGCTGGTTTGAGAACCACTCGGGCAACTTGGCGAGACCTCATCTCTACAATAAATCAAAAATTAGCCAGGCATGGTAGAGAATGCCTGTAGTTCCAACTATTTGGAAGGCTGAGGTGGAAGGATTGCCAGAGCCCAGCAAGTCGAGGCTATGGTGGCCGGGAGCATGCCACTGCACTCCAGTCTGGGCAACAGAGTAAGAGTCCAACTCAAAAAAACCCCCAAAATACAAAAAACAAATAAAGCCAGGCTCGGTGGCTCAGCCTGTAATCTCGCGCCTTTGGGAGGCTGAGGGGAGTGGATTGCTGGGTTAGAGACCAGCCTGGGCAACTTGGCGAGACCTCATCTCTACAATAAATCAAAAATGAGCCGGGTGTGGTAGCACGCGCCTGTGGTTCCAGCTACTTGGAAGGCTGAGGTGGAAAGATCGCCAGAACTCAGCAGGTCGAGGCTGCGGTGGCCGGGAGCGGACGCTGCATTCCAGTCTGGGCGACAGAGTGATATTCTGACTCAAAAAAAAAAAAAGCAAACAAACAAATAAAAGAAACTGAGTCTCACATTTTCTCGAAATGATTTTCGCAGTCCTACAGCAAAATAGGATTTGAACACAAACCTAACTCTACTCTATCACTGTATCATTGAATACACTGGGAACAAGCTTTAGGAAAGGCACAACAACAACAAAATTACCTGTAGGTTACCAATGCTGTCATCTTACAACTTGAACTTGGCCAAATCTGGATGGTTGCATGCTATACCAGAAGAGAGAAATCAAAATTCTAATATTGTATTCCATCATTTACAACAAAAATTTTCAAAATTCAAGAATGATTAAACAAATTTAGGCCAGGCTCCTCGGTGGTTCAGCCTGTAATCCCAGTGCTTTGGGAGGCCAAGGTGAGTGGATTGCCTGAGCCTGTGGGTTCGAGACCTGCCCGAGCAACGTGGCAAAGACCTCATCTCTACAATAAATCAAAAATTAGCCAGGCGTGGTAGTGCATGCCTGTAGTTCCAGCTACTCGGAAGGCTGAGGCTGAAGGATCGCCGGAGCCCAGCAGGGCAAGGCTGCGGTGGCCGGAAGTGTGCCACTGCACTCTAGTCTGGGCGACAGAGTGAGACCTCAACTCAAAAAAATAAATAAATAAAAAATGAACAAATTTAGATACACCAACTTGGCACAACATCAATCAGATAATCATTATATATGCAGAATATATGAGCAAAAGTCATGTGGGTAAAAATGTGATAGAGGATTCTCTTTAAAGATAGTGAACCAGCCAGGCTCAGTGGCTCAGCCTGTAATCCTGTGACTTTGGGAGGCTGAGGCAAGTGGACTGCCTGAGCCCGTGGGTTCGAGACCCACCTGGGCAACCTGGCGAGACCTCATCTCTACAATAAATCAAAAAAAATCAGCTGGGCGTGGTAGCACACGCCTGTAATTCCGGCTACTTGGAAGGCTGAGGCAGAAGGATCGCCGAAGCCCAGCAGGCTGAGGTTGTGGTGGCCAGGAGCGGCCACTGCACTCCAGTCTGGGCGACACAGTGAGACTCCAACTCAAAAAAAAAAAAAAGATAGTGAACCAAGCATGCATTTTCCTCAACTCCTTCCTTAAACACCATTAACAGAATAGTAAAAATGATTTAAAATAAAAGGTGGCCAGGCCAGGCCAGGCTCAGTGGCTCAGCCTGTAATCCCAGCACTTTGGGAGGCAGAGGCAAGAAGATTGCCTGAGCCCATGTCTCTACAATAAAATTTTTTTTAAAAATTAGCCAGCTTGGTAGTGTGCGCCTATGGTTCCAGCTACTGGGAAGGCTGAGGCAGAAGGATTGCCTGAGCCCAGCAGCTTGAGGTGACCATGAATGTACCACTACACTACAGCCTGGGTGAGAGTGAGACTCCAACTCAAAAAACAAAAAATAAAATAAAAGTTGGCCAGGCTTGGTGTAATCCCAGCACTTTGGGAGGCTGAGGTGAGTGGATTACCTGAGTCCACAGGTTCGAGACGAACCCAGGCAACTTGGCGAGACCCCATCTCTACAATAAATAAATTTAAAATGAGCTGGGAACGGTAGTGCATGCCTGTAGTTCGGGCTACTTGAAAGGCTGGGGCTAAACCAGGCTCAGTGGCTCAGCCTGTAATCCTGTGCCTTAGGAGGCTGAGTGAGTGAATTGCCTGAGTCCGCGGGTTGGAGACCCCCCCTGGGCAACGTGGTGAAACCTCATCTCTACAATAAATCAAAAATTAGCTGGGCATGGTGATGCATGCCTATAGTTCCAGCTACTTAGAAGGCTGAGGCGGAAGGATTGCCTGCGCCCAGCAGGTAGAGGCTGCATTGGCCAGGAGTGAGACTCCAACTCAAAAAAAAAACAACAAAGAAAAAGTATTACAAGGAATGCAACAAAATGTTAACAGAGATTAGCTTTGGGTGGAAAGTTACAATTTTTTTCTTCTTGGTTTTTCTGTATTTTTCCCATTTTCTACAGTAATCATATATTATGATCTAGAAAGATAAGTTTTCTGTAATAAGAGATTACACCAGATTTAGTAAAGAAAAATGGCTCCTGTACCAGATCTTGAAGAAGAGCACGCCTCTGAAAGTCATGGGCCATCCAGAGCTGTCCGTCAGATGTCAGGTGGGCGATGATACCAGCAGCAAAATAGCCGACTTCCATTTTGCTACTATGGAGCAAAATGCTGACATGCTTCAGCACATCTTCGGTCACCAGCTTGGAAGACAGCTCTCTGACTTCTGCTATGTTGTTCTACAGGTCAGATGGAGCAGAGAACAGCAGGGGCAGGTTGGGAAAAGAGAATCAGAAGCTATTTCTCCTCCCGTTCCTACTACTGAGATCAGATACATTCAGAACATTGACTCTATCACCCCCTCCATCTCAGCTGAGCTTAATGCCCACAATCCTGCCTCTCGATGAAGTTGAGCATTAATAACAACTGACCGAATAAGCATTTACTAAGAGCCAGGCACAGTACTAGACAAATCAACTATCTTTTTATTTGCCTTATCTCATTTAATCTTTAAAGTAATACAACAAAGAAATGTGACACTCAGTAAGACTAACTTATCAAGCTTACACTGCTAATAATTGTTGAACTAGAACACAAATCCAGGCCTCCCACAAATACTGAACATTACTGAGGGTCTACTCAATGTTATATTACCTTGGCATTTTAACAGTTAACAATGACAGGCAGGTGGTATTTTATTTTATATATTAGTTTTCTATGCTGTAGAACAAATTACCACAAACCTAAGGGCTGAAAACAATATGGTTTCATCTCACAGTATCTATGGGCCTGGAATCTAGGCATGATTTAGCTACCCTCTACTGAAATCTCACGAAGCTGCAATCAAAAGGTTGGCTGGGCTCATTGTCATATGGAGAGACCACTGGGGAAGAACTTACTCCCAAGCTCACTCACTCAGACTGTTAGCAGAGTTCACTTCCTATGGCTGCATGACTGAGTAATTCAGTTTCCCTCAGGCAACCTCAGCTCCCAGAAGCTGCCCAGTTCCTTGAAATGTGGGCTTCCCCCTCCTCCAAACACTTACTTCATGACAGTTTACTGCCTGAAAGCCACTCAGGAAGAGTCCCTAAGGTGTGTCTGCTAACAAGATGAATACACAGATACATATATACACACACATATAAGTATAATCATGGAAGTGATAGCTATCATCATTGCCAGATTCTGTTGCTTAGAAGAAACAGGTCCTGCCCACAATCAAGGAGAGGGGATTATACAGAGATGTGAACACTAGGAGGTTAGAACCACTGGGATTACCTTAGAGTCTATCCACACAAATGAAAAAAACAAAGGTTTAAAGAGATGATGAAATACACAGTCAAAGCAACATAGCAATTCATCCTAGTGCTACCTTCAGCTGTTTCTGAAGCAACTTTCAGGAAAATATATCCTAGACACGAGTGTGTTGAAGACCATAGGACACTAAAGATGAAAGCAAAAATCGAGATGCTGCCCACTCTGCTTCCTGTTTTTCTCAAGACCAGCTGTACCTGTCAACAGCATGGTTTGTGTTCAAGCTATCAGATGCAAGCCCCAAACAAGGAGAGACAAGATGACTGCATCTTTAGTAAAACAGAGAAGGACCCCTCAATTAAGCTCCAAAATTTCTCTTGTAAACCCTCAGCATTCTGACAGAGATAAGGAGACGGAAGGAGAGAGGGAGGAAGAGAGGAAGATCCTGTAGGTCAAGTAGGATACTTAGCACTGTATGGGATACATGAGGCTTTACGCCAACTTTCTGGCATTACTTCCCATTGCTTTTCTCCTTCCCACCTTCTCCCGAAATTCCACTCACTCAGTTTTACACTGTTCCTTGAATACTTACATTTTCTCATCTTCCCTAGTCAAAACTGACCTGTCATTTCTTTCTACTTTTCTGTATCTGCCAGATTTCCAATATTAACCATTTATTCCTACCTGTGAAGCCGTTCACATTTACTCTGTTGCAAGTCCTGAATTTTTAAGGTATACAAAGATACCTTAAAAATTCATAGCCAGGCTCGGTGGCTCAGCCTGTAATCCTGCGCCTTTGGGAGGCTGAGGTGAGTGGATTGCCTGAGCCCACGGGTTCGAGACCCGCCTGGGCAGCGAGACCTCATCTCTACAATAAATCCAAAAATCAGCCGGGCGTGGTGGCACATGCCTATAATTCCGGCTACTCAGAAGGCTAAGGCGGAAGGATTGCCGGAGCCCAGCAGGTCGAGGCTGTGGTGGCCGGGAGTGGCCACG
>NW_007245714.1:31291-38553 GCF_000164805.1 Carlito syrichta
GGCCACTGCACTCCAGTCTGGGCGACAGAGTGAGACTCCAACTCAAAAAAAAAAATTCACAGTCCCTGTCCTCAAGGAGTTCATGATCTAGAACTCGCCACAGTCAATCTAAAATCAGAAAGCTATTTATATACATGTCTAATATCTCCCCAAAGTTATGGGCACCATTACTTTTTTCTTCTTTTTGAGACCAGATCTCACTCTGTCACCAAGGCTGGAGTGCAGTGGCACAATCATAGCTCACTGCAACATTGGACTACAGGAAGTGATCCTCCTGCCTCAGTCTCCCAAAGTGCTGGGATTACAAGCGTGAGCTACCATGCCTGATGTCATCATCACCTTGATAATTTCATACATCTGTGTCTCCCACTACATATAGCATGTCATAGTTACCCTATATCTTCATTACTTTTTAAGAATCATCAACCTAGCCGGGCTCGGTGGCTTAGCCTGTAATCCCACACCCTGGGAGGCTGAGGTGAGTGGATTGCCTGAGCCCCTGGGTTTGAGACCCACCTGGGCAAATTGGTGAGACCTCATCTCTACAATAAATCAAAAAATTAGCTGGGCGTGGAAGCGCGCGCCTGTAATTCCAGCTACTTGGAAGGTTGAGGCGGAAGGATCGCTGGAGCCCCAGCAGGTCGAGGCTGTGGTGGCTGGGAGCGGCCACTGCACTCCAGTCTGGGCGACAGAGTGAGATGCCAACTCAAAAAAAACAAACAAACAATTTATCAACTTTATCTTTAAGAAACAAAGAAATTTCCCAACTGTGGAATATCCTGGCTGAGAAGCAGTAAAGAAGTAGAAATAAATTTCAGCAGGGGTGGTATCTCATGCCTGTAATCCCAGCACTTAAGGAGGCCGAGGTGAGAGGATTGCATAAGCCCAGGAGTTCAATACCATGAGCTCCTGGTATTGAAAATTTTTTTAAAAATTTTAAAAGGCCAGGTGCAGTGGCTCACGCCTATAATCCCAGCACTTTGGGAGGTCAACATGAGAGGACTGCCTGAGGTCACAGGTTCGAGACCAGCCTGTGCAAGTTGACGATCAAAAAATTAGCCGGGCATGGTGGCATGCACCTGTAGGTCCAGCTACTTGGAAGGCTGAGGCGGAAGGATTGCCTGAGCCCAGCAGGTCAAGGCGGCGGTGGCCGCGGTGGCTGTGAGCGTGCCACTGTACTCCAGCCTGGGTGACAGAGTGTGATTCTAACTCAAAAAATAAAAAATAGAAAAATAGCTGGGCATGGTTGCACCCGCCAATAGTCTCAGCTGTTTGGGAGGCAGAGGCGCAAGATCACCTAAGCCAGGGAGGTCGAGGCTGCAGTGAGCCGTGAGTGTGCCACTGCACTGCAGCCCACCCTGGGCAACAGAGTGAGACTCTTGATTAAAAAAAAAAAAAAACAGAAAAAAGACAATAAATTTTAAAAAGAAGGATTGCCTCAATAAAGAAGATGTAAAGTGGTTAATATCAGGGGGTCTAGAGTCAGACTGCTTGATTCTGCTTCTTAATTCATAGGTGATTTCGGATAAATGGCATATCTGTGACTTAGATTGTGTATCTATGAACTGAGGATAATAAAATGTGGTAGAATATGGACATGACATAACCTCTCCTATTCCTGTGTATACACTCCCTAACAATGTGACTTTACTGCTACTCCTATCAAGGGATGGCCACTGCCTTTAATCTGGGCATAGCTACCTATCTTGTGTTGTCCAAATATATATTATTAGCAAAGGTGACATAGCAAAGGATTAAAAAGCACCTGTACAATGGGATTTGCCCTCTGTTGTTTTCTGAGACTGGTATGTGAAGAAGCCCCATGGAGACCCAAGGCCCAATCAACTGTCAGACATGAAAGTCAGGCCCTCTTAGACCATCCTGCCCCAGTCAAGCCACCAGATGACTACAGCTCCATTAGTGATCCCACATGAGACCAGCAAAAGAACTATACAGTTCAACACAGCTCAAACTACTGATCCATAGATACAGAAGTAAATAAAATGGCTCTTCTTTTACGCCACTAAACTGTAGGTTGTTCACAGCAATAGATAACTGATATTCAATGGTATTTATAGGGATAACAGGAAGATTAAATGAGTTTATACATGCACGTTGCTTACGACAGTGCCTACTGTAAAGTAGGTACTATATGTAAGTCTTACTTTAAATAGTTAAAATTGATTCAAAACAATTCACCTTACCAAAAGACCAAGTACTTTGCTTTGTATTCCTGACTCTGTAAACGTCTGTCAAAAGAACACACAGGTTACTTTATCATGAAAAAAATAACTTTGTATATAAACAGAATCAATACTGTCTTCCCACCTCCAGGACTTGGATGAAGACTGCCAATCCTTGATTTTCAATAAAATACTTGCAGGCAGCATGAGACACATCTGTAAGATTCCAAAGTGCTTTCAAAGAAAAGATGAGGATGACATCATCTAAATTTTCACTAGTCTTTTGTTTTACTATTGCCAGAAGTTCCTAGAAATCAGAGACAAGGAGTTAGATGTCCTAATGACTAATTCAATTCCAGTATAACGAAATCAAGGTTAACCATCAAACCTGGGTTCTAAATCCAAGTTGTATCACCTAATAGTTTTATGACCTCTTTTCTTTCTAGAAAATTACCCTACTTCTTAACAGTTTTTATGAGGATTAAATGAAAAATATTAAAGTTTAATGAGCACTTAAGTCCAGTTCTTGGCACTTGATAATAAAGCTCTTAATCAAATTCAAGGACATATCAGTTACTCCATTATTTATTCCTTCAGAATGTTTAGCCAATACCTTCTGTAAGTAAGATATTCATTCAGAAAGAGACACAGACCAAAAGAAACTTGGTCTTTCAAAACCAAATAATTTTAAATTTTGGTAAATGCTCTGAAAGAAATACACCTAAGCCTAAGAATTTACATTAGAAATGGTGGGAAGCTAAGTGTAGTGGCTCACGCCTGTAATCCTAGCACTTCAGGAGGCTGAGGTGAGAGGATTGCCTGAGCCCAGGGGTTCAAGACCAGGTCTGGGCAACTTGGCAAGACCTCGTCTCTATAATAAATCAAAAAATTAGCCAGGCATGGTGGCACATGCCTGTAGTTCTAGCTACTTGGAAGGCTGAGGCAGAAGGATCACCTGAGCACAGCAGGCCGAGGCTGCGGGGCTGTGAACGTGCCAGCCTGGGTGACAGAGTGAGACCCCAACTCCAGGGGAAAAAAAAGAAAGAAAGAAAGAAAGAAAGAAACTACGGGAGAGGGAAGCCTCCACACAGAGGCAATAAATATGTAAACTGAGACTAGAAGAGGATAAGCCAGCACAGTAGGAAACAGGGATGTGCAGAAATGTGGTGAAGGAACAGAATTGAGGGGTAGGAGGAAGCAAATGCTGGGCAAGTTTTGGGGCAAGAAAAAGCATGCTGTTCTAGGCTACTGAATGGGTTGATGAAGTTAGAACTTAAGGTCAGTGTTATACCCATATGATCTCACATGTTGAAGAAATCACTGGCTATCTTTAAAATAAAATAAAGGTAAAGAAAAAAAAGAAATCACTGGCTTACTTTAACTGATTCCAATATACCATTTTAGATCAGAATATGTCTGGACACAAGTTAAGCTAGTATTTATGATTTCTTTCCTCTCATAGAGTACTCTATGAGAGGAAAAACAATTTTTATTTTAACCAGCTAATAAAAGATACATAAGATACAACAAGCACGAAACAAATCAGATATGTCTGTTTTCTTTTTTTTGAGTTGGAGTCTCACTGTCGCCCAGACTGGAGTACAGCGGCTGCTCCCGGTCACCGCAGCCTTGACCTGCTGGGCTCTGGCAATCCTTCCACCTCAGCCTTCCAAGTAGATGGAACTACAGGTGCGTGCTACTACACCCGGCTAATTTTTGCTTTATTGTAGAGATGAGGTCTTGCCAAGTTGCCCAGGCAGGTCTCGAATCCGCAGGCTCAGGCAATCCACTCACCTCAGCCTCCCAAGGGGCGGAATTACAGGCTGAGCCACTGAGCCCGGCGATGTCTGTTTTCAAGAGGAATGAGACCACCTAAAATATTTTGTCAAATGAGGAGAGAATGTGTCAAGAGTTCACCACAAAAATAAAACAGTGTGAAAGTGAAGAAAAGAGTGGCAGACAAGCCGGGTGCACTACCTAGACAGGCAATAGGGTGAGTAAGATCAAGCCAAGGGAAGGAGCAGGGGAAGCAAGGCTGACCCTGAAAAAAACCACAGTGGGCCAAACCCATGGATACATGCTTTACACACTTTACCTCAATGATACTCAGAATAACTGTACGTTATTACTACTATGACAGATAACCTGCTTTTCAGCTGATGCCAGTTTTTCAGATGAAAAATCTAAGAAAGAGGAGAATCACCCATTGTCATTTGACTAATGAGTGGCTGAACTGCTCCTCTTTTCTCTATCTAGTCCTGTTAGCATTCCTCACAACTTTATATCCTGGGGATATGCTCCTCAATCATATCATTTGAGAAAACTCCTGCCTTCAACATAACTATAAGTCTACTTCATGCCTCCTCCCAAAACATTTGAATGTTGAAAAAGTCTGAGCTCAACTGGTCTCACTTTGAATACCTGCCCATAAATATCAAGAGGGCACTTGTTCTATTTGGCAATACTATATTTCCCAATGAATTTGCTTCTAAGTCTACTATTTCCCAATTCTCTGTCCTCCAACTTCAGTCACCACCTTCTCACTCCCTTCATTTGACCACTTCATCTCATTTATCATTGATAATTGCACCTACCTTCCTAAGAAAATCTAACTTGAACTTGTATCAACATATTGTCTTCCCTTCTGCTCCAATCTAAAGCCAACATTTTTATGTCTACTCTTGCACAGATTCAGCATCAAAATTATCTCCTTCTATTTTCCTCATGTCATCAATTTTTCCCTCTTTTTCACAACTTATTTTTATGAGAATAAAATATATCTTTACATAACTATCTTTTTTTTTTCTTTTGAGTTGGAGTCTCACTCAGTCACCCAGACTGGAGTGCAGTGGCTGCTCCCGGCCACCACAGCCTCGACTTGCTGGGCTCCGGCGATCCTTCTGCCTCAGCCTTCCAAGTAGCTGGAACTACAGGCGCACTACCACATCCGGCTAATTTTTTGATTTATTGTACAGATGAGGTCTCACCAAGTTGCCCAGGTGGGTCTCGAACCCGCGGGCTCAGGCAATACACTCACCTCAGCCTCCCAAAGCACGGGATTACAGGCTAAGCCACAGAGCCCGGCTTCTGTAACTATCTTTAAAAAAAAAAAAACTGCTGACCTTACACAATATCTTTCTCTGCTTTCCTTTTCATTAAATTATATCAAAAAGTTGTCTGCAGCACAGTGGCTCATGCCTATAATCCCAGCACTTTGGGAGACTCAGGCAGAAGGATTACTTGAACCCAGGAGTTTGAAACCAGCCTAGGCAATATAGTAAGATACCATCTCTACAAAAAAAAAAAAAATAGGTGAAGATAATGTTGCATGCCTGTAGACCTAGTAACTTGGGAGGCTGAGGCAAAGGATCACTTGAGTCCAGGAGGTTGAGACTGTGGTGATAATGGGTGACAGAGTGAGACCCTAACTCAAGATAAAAGTTGTGAGGGTACCTCATCCCAAACCAGGCCAAGTGGGGACCAAAGGGAGGCCAAAACTTTACCTGCATGACATCCACTTGTATACCTAATCCTGAATTGTACCCTGTATCTTTAAAATAAAAGATATAGGGTAAGTTTAGCCTTCCAAGTAGCTGGAACTTATAGGCACACACTACTACGCCCAGCTAATTTTTTATTTATTGTAGAGATGAGGTCTTGGCCAAGTTGCCCGGGCTGGTCTCGAACCTGTAAGCTCAGGTCATCCACTCACCTCGGCCTTCCAAAGTGTTGGGATTACAGGCTGAGCCACCAAGCCCAGCCTAAAATAATATATATTGTTTAAAAAGTTATGTTCATTTCTCACCTTCCATTTGCTCATCATCCTTCTCCAATCAGGTTTCAGCCTACCATTCCACTGAAATAACAATATGACTGAAGACTTCCACCTCATACAATCTGATGGTTAACTCTCTTCATCTCATTCAACTACTCAGTAGCATTTGACATACTAACCAATTTTATTTGAAACCCCCTCTTGGATTCTAAGACACCTCTCTCACTCGTGGTTTTCTTTCCCATGCCCTTGGGATGTTCCTTCTTGACCTGCTTTGCTAGCTCCTCACATACAGAGATACTTCAGAGACACTGTGGGTTCATTTCCAGGCCACTGCAATAAAACAAGTCTTACAAATTTCTTTGCTTCCCAGTGCATATATAAAAATGTTTACACTATAATTTAGTCAATTTAGGGTACAACAATATTCTGTCAAAAAAAAAAGTACCTACTTAATTTTACTTTATTGCCGCCTGGGTGTAGTGGTTCCTGCCCACAATTCCAGCATTTTGGGAGATAAGGCATGCAGATTGCTTGGGCCCAGAAGTTCAAGATCACCCTGGGAAGTATAGCAAAACCTCACCTCAAATATAAATAAATAAATAAATAGCCAGGAGTGGTGGTGCACAATTGCAGTCCCAGCTATTCAGTATGCTGAGGTGGAACGATCACCTGAGCCCAAGAGGTTGAGGCTGTCATGAAGCATGATAATGCCACTCACTCCAGCCTGGGTGACAGAGTGAGAGCCCAACTCAAAAAAAAAAAAAACATCATTGCCAAAAAACACTAATGATCATTGTCTTTTAGCAAATGGTAATCTCTTTGTTGGTGAAGTCTTGCCTCAATGTTGATGGCTGCTGACTGATCAGGGTGATGGTTGCTAAACGTTGGGTGACTGTGACAGCTTCTTTTTAAAAAAAAAAAAAATTTTTTTTAAAAGAGACAGTCTCACTATGCTGTCAAGGCTGTTTTCGAACTCCTGGGCTCAAGCAATTCTCCTGCCTTGGCCTCCCAATGTGCTATTATTGCAGGTATAAACCATCACCACACTCAGGCAACTTCTTAAAATAAGACAACAAAGAAGTTTGCCATATCAGTTAACACTTCCTTTCAGGAAAGATTTCTGTAGCATGATGCTATCTGACAGGATTTTACTCACAGAACTTCTTTCAAATTTTGCAATCAATCCTCTCAAACAATGCTGCCCCACCATCGACTTCTTTATCATTTCAACAATGTTCACAGAATCTTTACCAACAGTAGATTCCATCTCAAAAAAACATTTTCTTTGCTATTCCATAAAA
>NW_007245714.1:38902-59463 GCF_000164805.1 Carlito syrichta
CCATTCACCTCAGCCTCCCAAAGGCACGGGATTACAGGCTGAGCCACCAAGCCCAGCTGAAACTAATGTTAACCTCCTTGTTTACACATTTCCATCAGATCTGTGGCATAATCAGGTGCGTTCTCAATGAGCAGTAACATTTTGAAAGGAATCTTTTTACTGACCAGTAGGTCTCAAAATTGGCTTAAAATATTCAATAAACCATGCTATAAAGAGATACTTTGTCAGCCAGGCGCAGTAGTTCACACCTATAATTCCAGCAGAGTGAGACTCCTACTCAAATTTTAAAAAAAAAAGGATATGCTGTCATCTAGGCTTTGTTTTTCCATTTTTATTGCACAGGCAGAGTAATTGAACATAATTCTATTTATTTTTTTATTTTATTTTATTTTGAGTTGGAGTCTCACTCTGTCGCCCAGACTGGAGTGCAGTGGCTGCTCCCGGCCACCGCAGCCTCCACCTGCTGGGCTCCGGTGATCGTTCCACCTCAGCCTTCCGAGTAGCCGGAATTACAGGCGCATGCTACCACGCCCGGCTGATTTTCTGATTTATTGTAGAGATGAGGTCTCGCTGCCCAGGCGGGTCTCGAACCCGCGGGCTCAGGCAATCCACTCACCTCAGCCTCCCAAAAGCGCGGGATTATAGGCTGAGCCACCGAGCCCGGCTATTTTATTTTTTAAATACAAGATGTCACTGTATTGCCCAGACTGGAGTGCAGTGACACAATCATAGTTTACTGTAACCTTCGACCTCCTGAGCTCAGAAATCCTGCCTCAGTCTCCCAAGTATCTGACATCACACCTGGTTTGTTTTTTGTTTTTTTTGAGTCAGAGTCTCACTGTCACCCAGGCCTATATAGTGGCATGATCACAGTTCACCCACCTTCAGCCTCCAGGACTCAGGTGATCCTTCCATCTCACCCTGAGGAGTAGATGGCAGGCTATGATTTGTGCTACCATGCTCAGCTAATTGGTTTTTTTAGAGGGACAATGGCTTGCTATGTTGCCAAGCCAGTCTCAAACTGCTGGGCTCAAGCAATCCTTCTGCATCAACTTCTCAAACTGCTGGGATTACAAGGGTGAATCACTGCACCTGGTCTAACTCTTTATTTTTTGTAGAGATAGGGTCTTGACATATCACCCAGGCAGAGCATAATTCTTAAGGGTTGAAGAATTTTTAGAATGGTAAGTAATAAGCACTGGCTTCAACTTAAAGTCATCAGCTGCCTTAGCCCCTATCAAGAGAGTCAGCCTGTTCTTTGAAGCCAGGCACTGACCTCTCCTTTCTAGCTATGAAAGTCCTAGGTGTAATCTGCTAATATATGAGGTTGTCTCTTCTACACTGAGAATCTGTTGTTTAGTGCAGCGACCTTCGGTGATCTCAGCCACATCTTCTGGATAGCTTGCTGGAGCTTCTCCATCAGCATGTGATACTTCACCCTGTACTTTTATGTTATAGAGATGACTTCTTTCCTTAAACTTCATGAATCAACCTCTGCTGGTGTCAGACTTCTAACTCTGCAGCTTCCTCACCACTCTCAGCCTTCATAGATTTGAAGAGAGTTAGGGCCTTGCTCTGGATTAGGCTTTGACTTATGGAAATGCTGTGGATGGTTTCATCTATCTAGACTAACAAAACTTTCTCCACAACAGCAATACATCTTTTATGCTTATGATTTGTGTGTTAACTAGAGCAGCACTTTTAATTTGCTTCAATAATTTTTCCTTTGCATTTGCAACTGGGTTGTTTGGCATTAAAAGACCTAGCTTTTGGCTTATCTCAGCTTTTGACACTCCTTCCTCACTAAGTGTTACAATTTCTAGATTTTGATTTAATGTGAGAGATGTGCAACTTTCACTTGAACACATGGATGCCACTGTACTTATAATTTGACATCAGTTCAATACTGTGTCTCAAGGAATGGGGAGGCCCAAGGAGAAGAAGAGACAGGGGAGGTAGAGCAGTCAGGACACATATAACACTTATTATTGCTATCATCTAGGAATACAGTTTGTGGCACCCCAAAACAATGACAACAATAACATTCAAAGATCACTGACCACAGATTAGCTTAACAGATATAATAATAATAATGAAATGGTCTGAAATATTGAGAGAATTATCAAAATGTTAGAGAGACATGAAGTGAGCACATGGCTGTTGGAAAAATGGTACCAACAGACTGACTTGACGCAGAATTGCCACAAATCTTTAGTTTGTAAAAAAACAAAGCCTGGTGCAGCGGCTCATGCCTGTAATCCCAGCACTTTGGGAGGTCAAGGAGGAAGGACTGCTCGAGTCCAGAAGTTCAAGACCAACATGGGCAACAGAGTGAGACCTCATCTCTACAAAAAGTCAAAAAATTTCAAACCAGGTGCAGTAGCTCAAGCCTGTAATCCCAACACTTTGAGAGGCCAAGGTGAGAGGAATGCCCAGCTAATTTTTTATTTATTTTAGAGATGAAGTCTCGCCAAGTTGCCCACATGGGTCTCGAACCCACAGGCTCAGGCAATCCACTCACCTCAGCCTCCCAAAGCGCAGGATTACAGGCTGAGCCACTGAGCCTGGCCAAACTGCATTCTTGACATCAAGCATCTCAGTAATTAACACATCCAAAATCACTCCTGATTTTTATCCTTAATTGTATCATTAGTGTGAATAGACATACAAATTAATGAAACAAATCTAATGATGGAATATTAAATACTGATAAGATTCCACCTGTAAAAGTAAAAGCCTTGGAATAAATGTAAGAAATATCAGAATGAAGAAAACATCCAAACTCTTGAAAGACTTGAAAACTGAAATAATATACCCTGTTCTAAGAAAGGGAAAAGCAGTATCACAGAATGTCACTTTTTCTACATCAATCTATAAAGTTAACACAATCCCAAATAAAACAGGATGGTTTTATAGAAACAGAAAAGCCAATTCAGGTATGTGCATTTAAAAAAAAAAAAAGACAAGGATAATTGAAAAAAAACTTGAGGGCAGATCTTAAATATTAAAGCAGTAATAAAGTTAATGAATAGACAGACATACAAATCAATGCAACAGAATAAAGTCCAGATATAGATGTAAACACTTAGAGAAATTTAATATGATGAAGATGGTAGTACCTCTACCCAGGAATGTGAGACCAGCCTGGGAAGCATGGCAACACCTAATCGCAAGTATGCCACCCTGGGCGACAGAGTAAGACCCCAACTCAAATAAATAAATAACAAAACTGAAGGAAAATATATGTATCTAATATCATAGTCAAAAGCCCCTTTGAGGTACAGAAAAATCCTATAGAGTAGGAAAAAGTTAACAACACAAAAGAAAAACAAGAGACAGTTTATAGAATATATAAATGACTCAAAAAACAAGATGTTTCAAATGTCATCTAAAATAAAGTGTATAATAGGCCGGGCACAGTGTCTCACACCTGTAATCCCAGCACTTCGGGAGGCCAAGGCAAGAGGATTGCCTGATTCCAGGGTTTCCAGATCAGCCTGGGCAACTTGCAGAGACCTTGTCTCTACAATAAATCAAAAAATTAGCCAGGTGTGCTGACGCACACCTGTAGTTCCAGCTACTTGGAAGGCTGAAGCAGAAGGATTGCCTGAGCCCAGCAGGTAGAGGATGCAGTGACTGTGAGTGTGCCAATGCACTCCAGCCGGGGTGACAGAGTGAGACTCCAACTGAAAAAATTAAAATTAAAATAAGTATAAAGTAAAACAATGATGTCAATTTTTTAGTGAGCAATATTGGCATGATCAAAAAATGCTGATTTATTTAAAATTACACTATAGCCGGGATTGGTGGCTCAGCCTGTAATCCCGCGCCTTTGGGAGGCTGAGGTGAGTGGATTGCCTGAGCCCATGGGTTCAAGACTCGCCTGGGCAGGCGAGACCTCATCTCTACAATAAATCAAAAAATTAGCTGGTTGTGGTAGCACGTGCCTGTAGTTCCAGCTACTTGGAAGGCTGAGGCGGAAGGATCGCTGGAGCCCAGCAGGTCGAAGTTGTGGTGGCCAGTAGCGGCCACTGCACTCCAGTCTGGGTGACAGAGTGAGACTCCAATTCAAAAAAAATAAAATAAAATAAAATAAAAAATTACACTATAAATTTGTAAGAGATGAAAGAAATAATTTACAGATATATAGGACAGCTAAGGTCTTATATACCATAGGAGCAAAAATTAATAACACCTAAAACAGCTGTATTAAAGAAACTGCAACATAAGTATTTTTATTTAGAAATGTAGAGGTAAATACCAGAAGAAATAGCTGTAAGAGTAAAAACTTCTGTGGTACAGGTCTTACAGATTTTTCATCTTTATAGAGTCTGAGTCTCATTCTGTTGCTCAGGCTGGAGTACAGTGGCATGTTCATGGCCACCACAACCTCAACCCATTGGGCTCAGGTGATCCTTCCGCCTCAGTCTTCCAAGTAGCTGGAACCCACAGGCCACCATGTCTGGCTGATTTGTTTGTTTTAGCAATGAGGTCTTGTCATGTTGCTTGGGCTGATCTAAAACCACTGGGCTCTGGCAAGCCTCTCGCCTCTGCCTACCAAAGCGCTGGGATTATAGGCGTGAGCCACTAGACCCTGCTCATTTTTTTTTAAAAAGTTACAAAAGTGACAATCAACCTACCTTAACTGCCATGAAGAGTTCTTCTTTAAGTTGTTTAGCTTGCTCAGGTGAGAGCTACAAGCAAACAGAAAACCAACTGTGAAATATCTGAGCTCTATAAAACCTGGGGAGACAGGAGTCTTGCCTTAAGACAATCACATACCTGGAGTGCTAGGATAGAAGTGATGCTCACTGCCATTGTTTGCATCTTGGGGTTCTCATACTTAGAGAGCCAACTCATCACAAACTTGGCAGCATTAAACCTGGAAAACAGTATTTATTTTTCTCATAATTATATATAATACTTGTCAAACTACAGATAGGGGAGAAGAAATAATTTAGTCTTCCCCACTTAATCCTGTAATGAAAATAGTCTTGGACTTCTAAAGCCTCCACTCTGAAAACCAAGAGCATCTGGCAAAGAGACCAGGAGGAGGACAGGAGAGTATGCAAGTAAGAATGTGAAAAGAATTCACAGGATTCAAAGAAAGAGGAACAAACCCAGGAAAATTTATTTTTTAATCATTCAGTGTTGGGAGCCAGCCTTGGAGGTCCGCCTGATTGACAAAGTCCAGGTGTGCTGAGGACCCCCAGCCACAAAGCGAGTCTGGGCAGCTGAGGACCTTCTGTCTTCCGTCTTTGCTGTTTGTACGGCCGAAGAATTCCATACAGTCAAGCATGAAGAGAACAACACGTTTATGTGAAGTACTCACAGCTAACCTGGGAATGTCATGGTTCATTTTTCCATTTCCCACTATGACGTTTGGCCTTTTCTAACATATGCAATGGTTAAACTCTGAAGCACATCAATCAAGAATGCTTTCTTTCACTTGGTTATAAGTTATTAGATATTGCTTGAGTAAAAAATGATATAAGTATATTCACTCCTTATTTGATTTAGAATTATGTAGTTTAGTGTTTAGACATAAGGTTTTTTAGAAGCACAAGTTTATAGTAAGTTCATTATGAATTCATTATAAGTTCTAACACTTATCTAGAAGTCATGTAGGTGATTTATAAAATTCCTGCTACATGGAGGAATGTGCACTTGGAAACTTTCTTGAGACATTTCAAGGACTGTAATTTGGGACTGTGGACTAAAACTATCATTTTTGACTTTAAGAATAAGACTCATTGACTGAAAGTAGATAGTGCTCTTGGCTTATTTATTGCTCCTAAGACCACTAGATGGTGGTATCTTTTAAAAGATAATGTAGAGGTGAAGGAATTTTCTTTGGGGCTTCTATGACCTTCAAAGATTCGTAATTGCCTCTCTTGTCCAAGTGTCTTCGTTACTTTTCTCTTATCCTGCAGTGTGTATTTCTAAAGAAAACTCAGAAGAAGCTTTTAGTGATGTTTCCCAGGCCCCAAGGTTGCTCTCTGTATTTAGTTAATTGATCATAAAAGTATCCAATTAGTATATTATGAATTCAGTGAAAACCCACTCCATAAACGTTAACTTAAAATTTTAACTATTGAATTAAGTAAAAACCTTAACGAGCCGGGCTCGGTGGCTCAGCCTGTAATCCCGCGCCTTTGAGAGGCTGAGGTGAGAGGATTGCTTGAGCCCGCGGGTTCGAGACCCGCCTGGGCAGCGAGACCTCATCTCTACAATAAATCAAAAAATCAGTTGGGCATGGTAGTGCATGCCTGTAATTCCGGATACTCGGAAGACTGAGGAGGAAGGATCACCGGAGCCCAGCAAGTCGAGGCTGTGGTGGCCGGGAGCGGCCACTGCACTCCACTCTGGGCGACAGAGTGAGACTCCAACTCAAAACAAAACAAAACAAAACAAAACAAAAAAAAAACTTAACGATTAATCTTCATTCTAAAACTGTGAAAACAATGTTATAAATCACCTACATAACTTCTAGATAAGTGTTAGAACTTATAATGAATTCATAATGAACTTACTATAAACTTGTGCTTCTAAAAAACCTTATGTCTAAACACTAAACTACATAATTCTAAATCAAATAAGGAGTGAATATACTTTATATCATTTTTTACTCAAGCAATATCTAGTAACTTATAACCAAGTGAAAGAAAGCATTCTTGATGTGCTTCAGAGTTTAACCATTGCATATGTTAGAAAAGGCCAAACGGCATAGTGGGAAATGGAAAAATGAACGATGACATTCCCAGGTTAACTGTGAGTACTTCACATAAACGTGTTGTTCTCTTCATGCTCGACTGTATGGAATTCTTCGGCCGTACAAACAGCAAAGACGGAAGACAGAAGGTCCTCAGCTGCCCAGACTCGCTTTGTGGCCGGAGGTCCTCAGCGCACCTGGACTTTGTCAATCAGGTGGGCCTCCAAGGCTGGCTCCCAACATCTCCCCCTTTTTTGTTTTTTAATACGAAGCCGTGAAATTCTATGCTTAGTCGAGAGATGTTGTTCTTCAATAATCTGAAGATGACTAGAAGCAAACATAACAGTAACAAGATTATTCCTTCACAATTCAGTTTCTAAGACAGGTCTAAAAAGGAAAGGGGGATCCCAGAGTAACAGAGATTTCTAATCTGAATTTTGGTACTAAATGATACAGCAAACAGACCACTCAGTGAGAAAGTAACTTAACCTTGTACTCATGATCAGAGATTTTGCTCATGTCAGCCTGAGTCTCATTTTTCTGTTCTTTGCATCATCTATTATAAATGGTAAAATTCATAAATGTGGGAGATTACAAAGACGTCAAGAGGAGTCCTTCTGGAATGGCTGGATGGTAATGATTTTTTTCAGTTATTACTTAAAGAAAAAATTATATTATTTAGAACCACCTGTACTTCTTAAACTAGGCACTGTGGTTAAGTGTTTTATGGACATTTTCACATCTAATCCTTATGAGGAAACTTATGAGCAAAGGAAACAGAAAATCTGCCAGGTTTGGAGGCTCAGCCTACAATCCTGCGTCTTTGGGAGGCTGAGGTGAGTGGATTACCTGAGCCCACGGGTTCGAGACCTGCCTGGGCAACTTGGCGAGGCTTCATCTCTACAAAAAACCAAAATTAGCCAGGCGTGATAGTGCGCGCCTGTAGTTCCAGCTACTTGGAAGGCTGAGGCAGAAGGATTGCTGGAGCCCAGCCGGTTGAGGCTGCGGTGGCCGGGAGCGGCCACTGCACTACAGTCTGGGCGATAGAGTGAGACTCCAACTCAAAAAAAAAAAAGAAATAGAAAATCTAGAACTAGCCAGGCTCAGTGTCTCAGCCTGTAATCCCGCGCCTTTGGGAAGCTGAGGTGAGTGGATTGCCTGAGCCCACGGGTTCGAGACCCGCCTGGGCAGCGAGACCTCATCTCTACAATAAATCAAAAAACTAGCCGGGCGTGGTAGCGCATGCCTGTAATTCCGGCTACTCGGAAGGCTAAGGAGGAAGGATCGCCAGAGCCCAGCAGGTCGAGGCTGCGGTGGCCGGGAGCGGCCACTGCACTCCAGTCTGGGCGACAGAGTGAGACTCCAACACAAAAAAAAAAAGCCGGGCTCGGTGGCTCAGCCTATAATCCCACGCCTTTGGGAGGCTGAGGTGAGTAGACTGCCTGAGCCCGCGGGTTCGAGACCCGCCTGGGCAGCGAGACCTCATCTCTACAATAAATTAAAAAAAAAAAAAAAATCAGCCGGGCGTGGTAGTGCATGCCTGTATTTCCGGCTACTTGGAAGACTGAGGCGGAAGGATTGCCAGAGCCCAGCAGGCCGAGGCTGTGGTGGCCGGGAGCAGCCACTGCACTCCAGTCTGGGTGACAGAGTGAGACTCCAACTCAAAAAAAAAGAAAATCTAGAACTTTAACTCAAGCATGTCTGGCTCTCTGGACCCTATGTTAAGAATCACTTTAAGAGACAACATCAGCTGGGCTCAGTGGCTCAGCCTGTAATCCCAGCACTTTGGGAGGCCGAGGCGGGAGGATTGCTTGAGCCCTTGGGTTCAAGACCCATCCAGGCAACTTGGCGAGATCTCATCTCCAAAATACATAAAAAAATTCGCCGGGCGTGGTAGCACGTGCCTGTAGTTCTGGCTAGTTGGAAAAGCTGAGGTGGAAGGATCGCCAGAGACCAGTATGCTGAGGCTGCGGTGGCCAGGAGCGTGCCACTGCCCTCCAGCCTGGGTGACAGAGTGAGTCTCCAACTCAAAAAAAAAAAAAAAAGAGACAACATCAGCTCGACTTGGTGGCTCAGCCTATAATCCCAGCACTTTGGGAGGTTGAGGCAAGTGGATTGCCTGAGCCTGCGAGTTTGAGACCAGCCTGGGCAACGTGCCAAGACCTCATCTCTATAGTAAACAAAAAATTAGCCAGGCGTGGGTAGCACGCACCTGTAAATCTGGCTACTTGGGAGGCTGAGGTAGAAGGATCGCTGGAGCCCAACAGGTCAGGGCTAGGATGGCCGGGAGTGTGCCACCGCACTCCAGCCAGGGTGACGGAGACTCCAATTCAAAACAAACAAACAAACAAAAAATATTAAGATACACTTAAATAGAAAACTAGCAAAAAAAATTTAAAGAGAGACAACATCTGTAAGTAGAGTACTTCTAATCATAATCACGTCTCCATAGAGGAGCTCACCAGAGCCTTCTCCCCAGGCACCTTATCTCAGCCTTAATAGGCCCATGTGTTTAATAACCAAAGCCAACAATGTCAGAGTAACCCTGGTTAAAACCCCGATCAGATGACCAAGTCTTATACTTGCCTGTCAAATGGAACGTCCATAAGAATCCTGGAATTGGTTAAGGAAAGAAGGCAATTCTTCTGTAACTTTTAGAGAATAAAAAATAATAATGGTTTTGAACAAATATAATACTTCATTCTAAATAAAAGTTCAAAGGTACCAATGAACTGTTCTTACTGAGAGCTCACTGTGTACTTGGCACTATCCAAGATTTTCATTTAATGCTGTAATGATGGCTGCTATGCAGGAATAAAGACTGAGCTAAGCAAGATCTTTTCACTTTCAAGAGAAGTTAGAAATATAAATTTTTTAAATAAGAAAAACCAACTTCCTAGCTGTATTTTTAAAAATCAACTCCTCATTATAACTATCTATTTGAATTAGACTTGACAAATTTATGCACCTGGGTAATCACCAGCACAATCTAAATATAATATTTTCATCACCCCAAGGAGTTCCATCCCCTTCCTGTCAATCCTGACTTTACAAATCCCAACCCTGGAAAAATACACTGTTGCTATAGATTGGTCTTATTCAAGTTATCACATAATGCAATCACATAGTATCAGCTCTTTCGTGTCTCGCTTATTCTGCTCAAATTCTAGGTTGCATGCATCAGTACTTCATTCCTTTTTGTGTCAAAAGTACTTCCTTATGCGAATACATCACAGCTTCTCTATACACCTGTTGCTGGACATTGGGGTGCTTCCAATTTTTGGCAATAAAGGTGTTTTCATTTCTCCTCAGTCAATATCTAGCAGTGAAATGACTGAGTAGTATATAAAGTATATATTTAACTTTTAAAAAGTTACCAAGCTGTTCAAATTTTTTACCTATTTTTATAATTGGCTTGTGTGCCCTGTATTAATAAGTTGAGTTCTTTACATACTTTGAATAGTCCTTTCTCATACATACAAAATGGATACTTTTCCCCAGTCTATGGCTTACCTTTTCATTAAAAAAGGGGAGGGGGGATGACTGAGAAAAAACACCTTTCCCCTCCCTGCTTCAGTCTCACTGATGCCCATGCTAGAGTGCATTGACACAATTACAGATCACCATAGCCTCAACTTCCGGGGCTTAAGAGATGCTTCTGCCTCAGCCTCCCAAGTAGCTGGAATTTTTTGTTTTCTCCTTTTTCTTTTTTTGGTCAAGACAAAGTCTTACTATACTAAACTAGCCTAGCCTCAAACTCCTGGGTTCAAGCAATCCCCCTGCCTTGGCTAGAAGTGCTAGAACTACAGGCATGAGCATCTTTTAATTTTGGTTAAATGTCCTTTTTCCCTTTTATGACATATGCTCTTTGTATCCTAAGATACCTTTCTTACCCCAAGGTTACATACATTTTCTCCAGTGTTTTGTTATACAAGTTTTATTGTGTTTTCTATTTAGATCTATGATTCAATTCAGCTTTATTTTCATGTATGAGGTGAGGTAAAGGTCAAGAGTTTTAAGCCTACAAGAGTGTGTTTAAGTATTAGTGGATGTTTCTGGGTAATTAGTTAGTGAAATTAAAAAATTACTAAGTAACCGCATTGTTTATTCATATTTCCTATTTCATCTACAACAAACACAAACTTACCTATTCTTTGTTTAATAAGATAAAAAATACAATTAAATAAAACATATTTTTCAAATATTTGTCCTAAAGTTAAAAAGCACAAATATTCAATTCAAATTACCTGCTGGTAATCTGGGAAATTTTTCAGAGCCTTGAAAAGTAGACAGGTGACCTCTGACAACAGACGAACAGGCATTCCCTTGGCGAGGCCCTGGCGGGTTAAATTGAGGGCACAAGCACTGGCTGTGAACTGCACTGTCAAATCCAATGGATGATTCCTCATTCCGACAGCCACAAGCTGAAGATGAACTTGTTTTTAGTGACATGTGATATTAACATTCTTTATATAGTCTCATGTATGTTTTGGCTAACAAAAACATTTGTTCTCTGGGCCAGTATCAGACTCTCCCTAACCCCAGCATTTATTCTTCAGGACACCAAAGTATTATACTAATACCTTCAAACCCAAATGCAGTCACTAACGAACAGTGTTGACTTTGGGTAAGTCACTTCTTCGCTCTAGACTATTTCCTCATCTATGAAATTAATTGCATAATTACTGACTGGGTGCACAATCACTTATTGGGCCTCACTTCAAACAAGGTATTGTGACAGACACTACAAGAGACAGAAACATGATTTACTCATTAGTGAAAAGCCTTATAAGATAAATAGGGCATGTAAACAAATAACACTATGAGACATGCCAAAACATGAAAAAAAACCATTAAAGATACATAAATAAAGTGCTATCTGAAGTAGTTATTGATGAACAGTCATTTCTAGTAGAGAATCCAAAGACTGCATTCAGAGAGCACATTTAGGCAGGGTTATAGGACTTATACAGTGGATAAAGGTGGAGGCAGAATGGACAGGGTATTCAGCAAAGGGAACAGAAGGAAAAACAAAGTGGACAAAATGATGAAATGAATCTACCAAAAGAGGAGAATTTAAAAAGTGGTGGCCGGGCTTGGTAGCTCAGCCTGTAATCCCATGCCTTTGAGAGGCTGAGGTGAGTGGATTGCCTGAGCCTGCGGGTTCGAGAACTGCGTGGGCAACGAGACCTCATCTCTACAGTAAATCAAAAAATCAGCCTGGCGTGGTAGCGCATGCCTGTAATTCCGGCTACTTGGAAGGCTGAGGTGGAAGGAACGCCGGAACCCACGAGGCTGCGGTGGCCAGGAGCGGCCACGGCACTCCAGTCTGGTCGACAGAGTGAGACTCCAACTCAAAAAAATTTAAAAAATTAAAATTAAAAAATAAAAATAAAAAGTGGTAAAACATAACATTAGAAAAGTAATCTGTAGCCAGATTGTGGAAAACCTAGAACACAAATGTAACATGAGGGCACTGTGCTAAGCTTAGATCCCACCTGCGCTATCATTCAGAGACAATGCAATTTGTTTCCTTTATCAAATAGGGATAATCATCTCTGAGATAAAGCTACATTTATACTGCATGAAACATGATTTTAAGAGACTGGAACCCTTCACCTTGAGACTTATATGAACTTACAAAGCCCTGGGATAGACCTAAGATATACTTCTGCTGTGGAAAATGACTCTTTTTTTCTATACTGATAAACTATTCTTTGGGTTTTATTAGATTACCATCAATAAAATCCAATTTAGAAATCCAGAAACCAGGCCAGGCGCAGTGGCTCTGGCCTATAATCCAAACACTTTGGAAGGCTGAGGTGAGAGGATTGCCTGAGCCTGTGGGTTCGAGACCAGCCTGGGTAACTTGATGAGACCTCTTCTCTACAATAAATCAAAAATTAGCTGGGTGTGGTAGCATGACCCTGCAGTTGCAGCTACTTGGAAGGCTGAGGCGGAAGGATTGCCTGAGCCAAGGAGGTTGAGGCTACAGTGGCCGTGCCACTGCACTCCAGCCTAGGTGACAGAAGACTGACACACAAAAAAAATTAATCATGCAAATTTTCTTTCCGCAATTACCTTTAAAATAGCAGGCATGGCTACCTGCACTGAAAATGTCACTGCAAAGAGCCTGCAAAGGACTTCCTTCATAAAACATGACCTATTTCTGTATCGGCTTAGTGCTTCTGATATCTGACGCATATTGGCTCCTCCAGCAACCTGAAAAACAAAGATGTTACCAATAGGTTTCACCATTCATCTTTCAGCACAGGCTTTTGCAGTACTCAAGTGTTCGAGATAGTAATAGGTATTTAATTAAATGTTCAAATGCAGCCGGGCTCGGTGGCTCAGCCTGTAGTCCCGCACCTTGGGAGGCTGAGGTGAGTGAACTGCCTGAGCCTGAGGGTTCGAGACCCGCCTGGGCAACTTGGTGAGACCTCATCTCTACAATAAATCAAAAAATTAGCCAGGTGTGGTAGTGCGTGCTTGTAGTTCCAGCTACTTGGAAGGCTGAGGCGGAGGGATCGCCGGAGCCCAGCAGATCAAGGCTGCAGTGGCTGGGAGCGGCCACTGCACTCCAGTCTGGGTGACACAGTGAGACTCCAACTCAAAAAAAAACAAACAAAAAAAAAAACTTCAACTGAACCAATGATCATGATACATATAATGTTTTCTAAGTACTAATATGAGATCAACTAAACAATGAGAAGACAGGAAAAACAAAACATAAGATAGAATTTAAAAGCAGGTCAAGTCGGCTCGGTGGCTCAGCTTGTAATCCCGTGCCTTTGGGAGGCTGAGGTGAGTGGACTGCCTGAGCCCGCGGGTTCAAGACCCGCTGGTCAGGCGAGACCTCATCTCCACAATAAAATCAAAAAATTAGCCGGGCATGGTAGCGTGCGCCTGTAATTCCGGCTACTCGGAAGGCTGAGGCGGAAGGATTGCCAGAGCCCAGCAGCGGCCACAGTCTGGGCGACAGATTGAGACTCCAACTCAAAAAAAAAAGGTCAAGGCTGCAGTGGCCATCAGCAGTGTGCCACTGCACCCCAGCCTGGGCAACACAGTGAGACTCTAACAAAAAAAAACAAAAAAAAAAAGAATAAGATGATAAGAATAAATTAAGAATCCTGCAAGATGAAAAGAAAAACAATTCCTTCTATACCCTACCAAGACCAATAATACCATCATCCCTAAAGAAACCTCATGTCACCAAATTGACAGGAATGCTTTTCAATGTGGAATGCTGTTGGTTAAAAGCCAAGAAATAAAAAAGATTCAAACCATTCCATATAACCCAATCAAAAAAAATCAAAAAGTACAAATCTATTCACTTCAGGTGAGAAAAATTCATCCCATAAACCAACACTAAACCAGAAAATTGTAACACGACACTTCAAACTTAATTATTCTCAAAAAGCGTTTTGGAATATTAAAAAAACCACCATGAACATCACAAAGCTGAAATAAGGTTTTATTAAACTCAGTAAAGAAAAAGATAAAGCCATATCAAATATGAAGACTAAGTTACAGGTGTTCAAGGAAAAACAGATTTGAATTAAAGGGGAAGAAAGTAAAAACAAAAAATAAGAAACATTTTAAAACAAAACGAAGTAAAAAGGATTTAAGAGTGTCAGAACAGCTGGGCAAGAGGGCTCACGCTTATAATCCCATCACTTTGGAAGACCAAAGTGGGATGACTGCTTGAGCCCAGGAGTTCAAGACAAACCTGGGCAACATATTGAGACCTCATCTCCACAAAAAAATGAAAAACTTAGCTTAGGCGGAAGGATTGCCCAAGCCCAGGAGTTGGAGGCTATGGTGAGCCATGATTATGCCACTGCACTCCAGCCTGGGCAACAGAGTAAAATCTTGACTCAAAAAAATGAAGAATAAAAAATTTAAAAAGGACTGGTGGGATCCCCACACATGAATATTCAATTTCAATCTCTTCCCACTGCCAAAACTCTTAAGAGGTGAGCAGACGAACCGTCTGTGACCACCCAATGAGATTTCTGCCCCTCCTTTCTAATTTCAAGACAGCTTTCATACTTCTGTATTACAGAACAATGCTGGGTAAGACAGTGATCCAGGCCCTGGAGACAGATCCTAGTTTAGGGTGTGCAAATTTGGGGAAGCCTCTCCAGCTCTCTAAGTCCTCCTTTCCTCATCTAAAAAAGAATTTAAAAAAAAAAATGAAAGCACATACCAACTTACCTAGGAAACTGACCCAGACCAAGTCTGAGACATATCACAGTATAATCAATAGACTTTAAGGATAAAGAAGAAAAAAATCTTCAGGGTCCCGAAATAAATCAAATAAGTAACATGAGAAGAGAATTAGGGCCTGGCGCTGTGTGGTTCACGCCTATAATCCCAGCACTTTGGGAGGCCAAGGTGAGAGGACTGGCTGAGCCTACAGGTTCAAGACCAGACTGGGCAACTTGGAGAGAAATCATCTCGACAATAAATCAAAAAATTAGCTTAGCATGATGGTGCATGCCTGTAGTTCCGGCTACTTGGAAGGCTGAGGCAGAAGGATCACCTGAGACCGGCAGGTCAAGGCTGCAGTGGCCTGAGCATGCCACTGTACTCCAGCCTGAGCAATAGATTCCAACTCAAAAACAAAAACAGAAGAGAATTACATTGTATAACTTATCAAAAGCAAGCAACACACAAAACAAGGCAAAAGTGAAGAAGCTTTTTTTTTTTTTTTTTGAGTTGGAGTCTTACTCTGTCACCCACACTGGAGGGCAGTGGCACACTCACGGCAACCGCGGTTTTGACCTACTGGGCTCAGGTGATTCTTCTACCTCAGCCTTCCTAGTAGCTGGAATTAAAGGCACGTGCCACCATGCCCGGTTAATTTTTTGTTTATTGTAGAGAAGAGATCTCATCAAGTTGCCCAGGCTGGTCTTGAACCCATGGGCTCAAGCAACTCTCTCACCTGAGCCTCCCAAAGTGCTGGGATTATAGGCATGAGCCACCACGCCTGGTAAAGAAGAATTTTTAAGAAACAAAGACAGCCTGAGCAACTTGGTCAGGTCTCATCTCTACAATAAATTCAAAAATTAGTGGGGCATGGTGGTACATATCTATAGTTCCAGCTACTTGGAAGGCTGAGGTGGAAGGATCACCTGAGCCCAGCATGTTGAGGCTACAGGGGACATGAGCTTGCCACTGCACTCCAACCTTGGTGACAGAGTGAGACTCCAAACAAAACAAAACAAAATTATAGTATTGACGAATTAACAGAAGATCAATGGAATAGGACACAAGGTCCAAAAATTTTGCATGGAAAACACCAGTAACCAAAGTTCAAAGATAAATGATAGGAAATGAAATCATCTTTATTCACAGACACCACGATTAACTATGGAGAAATCCTAAAGAATCTATAAAAAGCTCCCAGAACTAAATTTAGAAAGGTCACAGGAAACAAGACGAATATACAAAAATCAATTGTGTTTCCATATACAAGCAACAAACAATTGCATACTGAAATGTAAGACAATTACATTCAAAATACCATAAAAATATGAAATATCTGTCAATCAATCTAGAAAAATACGTACAAATTTTAGTGCATTGAGACAAAATATTGCTAAAAGGAGACTCACCATTACTGCCAATTTTCCTGAAATTGACCTACAGATTCCTACAGATTCAACGAGATCTCAACCAAAATACCAGTAGCCTTTTCTGTAGTTTGTTGTGTCTATAAATACAAAGGGCCTAGAATAACCAAAACAATTATGAAACAAAACAACATAGCTGAAGGACTCATACTACCCACTTTCAAGACTTCAACAAGTTACTCTAATCAAGACAACATGGTACTGGGGTAAAGAGAGGCAAATAGATAATAAGAAAAATTGATTTTCTGGAGTGCAGTGGCCACTCCTGGCCACTGCAGCCTCAACCTGCTGGGGGTCCGGCGATCCTTCTACCACCTCGGCCTTCCAAGTAGCTGGAATTACAGGTGCGCGCTACCACGTCCAGCTAATTTTTTGATTTATTGTAGAGATGAGGTTTCACCAAGTTCCCCAGACGGGTCTCGAACCCGCGGGCTCAGGCAATCCACTCACCTCAGCCTCCCAAGGCGTGGGATTACAGGCTTAGCCACTAAGCCTGGCTAGAAAAATTGATTTTCAACAAAAATGCCAACTTAATACAAAGGGGGAAAACAGTCTTTTCATCTGATGGTGCTGGATCAACTGAATGGGAAGGAAAAAAAGCCTCTACCTTAACCTCATACCATGTAAAAACAAGAGTTCCAAATGTAACACCGACCTTAACATAAATGCTTAAATTCCACAACCTGAAAAAAAAATTGTTTCTTGTGACTCTCAGGTAGAGAAAGATTTCTTAGAACAAAAACAAAAAATATAAAATAAAAAAGTGAGCTGGGCTCGGTGGCTTAGGCTCTAATCCCGTGCTTTGGGAGGCTGAGGTGAGTGGACTGCCTGAGTCTGGGGGCTCAAGACCCGCCCAGGAAACTTGGCGAGACCTCATCTCTACAACAAATCAAAAAATTAGCTGGACGTGGTAGCACGTGCCTGTAGTTCCAGCTACTTGGAACGCTGAGGTGGAAGGATCGCTGGAGCCCAGCAGGTCGGGGCTGCGGTGGCCGAGAGCAGCCACTGCACTCCAGTCTGAGTGACAGAGTGAGACTCCAACTAAAAAACATAAAAATAAAAATTAAAAAATAAGCTGGGCTCAGTGGCTCAGCCTGTAATCTCGCGCCTTTGGGAGCCCGCGGGTTCGAGACCCACCTGGGCAGCGAGACTTCATCTCTACAATAAATCAAAAAACCAGCCAGGCGTGGTAGCGCATGCCTGTAATTCCGGCTACTCGGAAGGCTGAGGTGGAAGGATCGCCGGAGCCCAGCAGGTCGAGACTGCGGTGGCCGGGAGCAGCCACTGCACTCTAGTCTGGGCAAGAGAGTGAGACTCCAACTCAAACAAAAAAACCAGCCGGGCGTGGTAGCGCATGCCTGTAATTCCGGCTACTTGGAAGCCTGAGGCGGAGGGATCGCGGGAGCTCAGAAGGTCGAGGCCTCGGTGGCTGGGAGCGGCCACTGCACTCCAGTCTGGGCGACAGAGTGAGACTCCAACTCAAAAAAGATAAAAAATAAAAATAAATAAATCTTCATTGCAACATCATTCAAAACAGTCAAAAGCACAACCCAAATGTCAGCTGATGGGTGAACAAAACGTGGTATATCCATAGATTATTATTATATGGTTGGATATTATTCAACCATAAAAAGGAATGAAACACAGTCACATGCTATATACATTGGATGAACCTTGAAAACATCACACTAAATGGAAGAAGCCAGTCACAAAACGCCACACTAAGTCCATACTGCCCATTTTTACTCTGGGTACAAGAAGTAACATTTATCTGTTGTGTTTTAATGTTCTCACTGACGTTTGATTTTATCTATTGTAATGTAAGCAACTTTTTAATCAACCCAAATGACAAAAATGCTAGTATATTTTGCATCTAATTTGAAAGATATGTATTTGTACTAAATAAAGTGCTTTTATAACATTCTTTTTTTAACACTAGTCAAGTGCAGTAGTAAGGGAAGAGTAGAACAAAGTGTTCTAACTGTAAATGATTGTGAATAATCATAACTCGCTACCTTAAGACCAGCCTAAAAAACATCTTTCCTTAAAATCCACAAAAGGCTGGATGAATATCTGAGGGTCTTAGTACTGTGAAAACTATGATTTCCCCTCTCCCCATAATATCTAACACTGTATAATGTGTGATCTTAAATCTTAAAAATGAACTGAACTTGCTACTTATACCATGATAAGTTTACTGAAACAAAACTTATTTTCTTTTAGTGTACTTGTCTGTTTTTTGTTTTTTTTTTTTTTGAGTTGGAGTTTCACTCTGTCGCCCAGACTGGAGTGCAGTGGCCCCACCTGGCCACCGCAGCCTCGCCTGCTGGGCTCAGGCGATCCTTCCGCCTCAGCCTTCCAAGGAGCCGGAATTACAGGCATGCGCTACCACACCCGGCTGATTTTTTGATTTACTGTAGAGATGAGGTCTTGCTGCCCAGGCAGGTCTCGAACCCACCGGCTCAGCCAATCCACTCACCTCAGCCTCCTAAAGGTGCGGGATTACAGGCTGATCCACCGAGCCCAGCTGGTGTACTTGTCTTAATAGTACCTGAACTACATGCTTAATCCCCCTACAAAGTATTCCAGCCCTTGACCCTTATTACTGAATAAACCAAGAGTTTATGCGCTAAATCTTTTTTTCATCACTATGGTCTCATTTGTGACATTAAACACTATAAATGTGAAACAGGCCTAGCTATACCTCCCTGATAAATAATTCTCTACTATGTGCATTAATTCAAAAGTTCACATTATCTACTTCAAGCCTAAATGACGTTACCTGATGGCTTCTACCTTCACTAGAAATGCCTAAAATTAAAGGATTTTAAAATACAGCAATTACTATTTTCTTTCTTTCTTTTTTGTTTTTGGAGTCAGAGTCTCATTCTGTCACCCAGGCTGGAGAGCAGTGGTACGCTCACAGCCACCACAGCCTCAATCTGCTGGACTCAGGCAATCCTTCTGCCTCACCCTTCCAAGTAGCTGGAACTACAGGGGTGTGCCACCATGCCAGGCTAATTTTTAAAATTTATTGTACAGACAAGATCTCACAAATTTGCACAGGCTGGTCTCAAACTCCTGAACTCAGGCAATCCTCTTGCCTCTGCCTCCCAGAGTTCTGGGATTACAGGCTTGAGCCATCGCACCTGGCCAATTGCTATTTTCTAATCAAAATGCAATGTGACCACAACAACTCTGCAAATCACTTTATTCTCCTCTCCCTAGAAAAACTACAGAAGGTATTATTATAAAGAAAGGGTTTTTTCTTTTTTTTGAGTCAGAGTACTATTGTCACCCAGGCAAGACTGCAGTGGCATGCTCACTTTTTGAGTCAGAGTACTATTGTCACCCAGGCAAGACTGCAGTGGCATGCTCACAGGCCACCATAGCCTTGATCTGTTGGGCTCAGGCAATCCTTCTGCCTCAGTCTTCCAAGTAGCTGGAACTATAGGCATGAACCACCTAGCCCAGATAATTTTTGATTTATTGTAGAGATGAGGTCTCGCCATGTTGCCCAGGCTGGTCTCGAACCCATAGGCTCAACCAATCCTCTCGCCTCAGCCTCCCAAAGTGCTGGGATTACAGGCATGCGCCACTGTGCCTGGGAAGAAAAGATTCTTTTATTTTTTATTTTTGAGTTGGAGTCTCACTCTGTTGCCCAGACTGGAGTGCAGTAGCACGCTCCCAGCCACCGCAGCCTTGACCTGCTGGGCTCCGGCAATCCTTCTGCCTTAGCCTTCCAAGTAGCTGAAACTACAGGCGCGCGCTACCATGCCTGGCTAATTTTTGATTTATTGAAGAGATGAGGTCTAGCCAAGTTGCCTAGGCGGGTGTCAAACTCGCGGGGTCAGGCAATCCACTCACCTCAGCCTCCCAAAGCGCGGGATTACAGGCTGTGCCACGGAGCCCGGCAAAAAAAGATTCTTTTAAATCAAGAGTGCTGGCCAGGCGCAGTGGCTCATGCCTATAATCCTGAGCTCAAAAAAATTAATTAATTAATTAATTAAGGGTCCTGAACCTTGGCTGTAGCTTAGAATCACATGGAACTTTTTGCTTGTTTTGGGTTTTTTTGGGTTTTTTTGAGTTGGAGTCTCACTCGGTCGCCCAGACTGGAGTACAGTGGCCACTCCCGGTCACCGCAGCCTCGACCTGCTGGGGCTCCGGCGATCCTTCCACCTCAGCCTTCCAAGTAGCTGGAACTACAGGCG
>NW_007245714.1:59483-66559 GCF_000164805.1 Carlito syrichta
GGGCTCAGGCAATTCACTCACCTCAGCCTCCCAAGGCACGGGATTACAGGCTAAGCCACCGAGCCCGGCTACATGGAGGTTTTAAAATCCTAATGTTCAGGCAAAATCCCAGACCAAGTGAATCTCTGGGGAACAGGATGCAGGCTTCCAAAGTGATTACAATGCATAACAGACATTTTAAAAAAAAAAACACTTTTTAAAAAAAAAAACAACAAAAAGAGTACTCTTGAGCATATATATTTAAATGTATTTGTAAAAGTAACATTAGAGCCGGGCTCGGTGGCTCAGCCTGTAATCCCAGTGCTTTGGGAGGCTGAGATGAGTGGATTGCCTGAGCCCACGGTTTGAGACACACCTGGGCAACTTGGCGAGACCTCATCTCTACAATAACATCAAAAAAATTAGCCAGGCGTGATAGCGCACGCCTGTAGTTCTAGCTACTTGGAAGGCTGAGGCTGAAGGATCGCCGGAGCCTACCAGGTCGAGACTGAGGTGGTCAGGAGCGTGCCACTACACTCCAGTCTGGGTGACAGAGTGAGACTCCAACTCAAAAAAAAAAAGTAACATTAGTAGTGCTCAATACTTTTCTCTTAAATGCTCATTTTAAAATTGCTTTTATTAGCCGGGCTCAGTGGTTCAGCCTATAATCCCGTGCCTTTGGGAGGCTGAGGTGAGTGGATTGCCTGAGCCCGCGGGCTCAAGACCTGCCTTGGCAACTTGGCGAGACCTGATCTCTACAATAAATCAAAAATTAGCCGGGCATGGTAGTGCATGCCTTTAATTCCAGCTACTTGGAAGGTTGAGGTGGAAGTATCGCCAGAGCCCAGCAGGTCAAGGCTGCGGTGGCCAAGAGCGGCCACTGCACTCCAATCTGGGCGACAGAGTGAGACTCCAACTCAAAAAATGTTAACCATGTTGATCACCTATCCTATCAATTATATTCAGCTCTCAATAGAGGTAAAGAACACAGTGATGCAATTGCCCTGTTTTAGAGTCATAAAGACTTGGGCTCAGGTGCCAGTTTTTCCACTTAATAGTTAGTTCCACAAATGTGGGTAAGTAGCTAAACTTCCCTGAGTTTCCATTTCCTTATCCATAAAATGGGAGGATTAAAGGAGAAAACAATACACCCTTTGTGGTACCCCATCTCCAGGACGTTCTCGGCTCTGTGCGTTCAGTTCCTCAGGAACCATGGACCTTAATTTACCTTCCTAAGTTCAGACTTTCTCTTCCTTTCCTTTCCTGCCTATTTTCCTGTTCTTCCTGTCCAGTACTTCTGTAGCCTCCCATTCATGTTCTCTTCTCCCAGCAGGCGTCACTGAGTGCAGAAACTGGTGGGGGCTGTGCTGTTTCCTCCTTGCCTCCTGCCTTCGCTGGGTGTTGGATTGGGAATGACCTTGATGAGAGTCTCATTGTTCCTGGGTCTCTTTGGCTCAAAGACTAGACCTATAGAGTTGGATTACTTTTTTCTTTCCAGTGAAATAAATGGTTTTTCAACTTAGAAAATAAGTAAAAAATAAAAAAATAAAGGAGAAAACATGGACATCATGGCATCTGGCACATAGGAGGTAATGTATAAATGGCCCATGGAGGCCAGGACTATATGTGCACCTACTGTGTGGTGGGTTGTGAGAATACGTTATATTCTCACAACCCACCACACAGTAGGTGCACAATAATTGTTAACTATTAAATAAGCTCTTTAAGGAATTTTTTTTTAGCTTCCTTTGGTACCCTAACACCTAGTACAGATTCAGGTATACAATATTTGCTTAATAATGTTCCAAAGAAATGAAACAAAACGTATTTCAAATAAGAACAAACCCTCAGGGCGGGTGGTGGGATAGGCAGTAGTGGGATTCTGCGGGGGGACAGGGGTGCACACCTCATCAAAAAGATACCTGCATAATGAACATTTGTATACTTAACCCTGAATTATACTTCGTATCTTGAAAATAAAAAAAATTTTTTTTAAAAAGAACAAACCCTCAAGCCTTGCTTTGTAGTAAAGAAGTCAGAATAACCAGCATCCGTAGCCAACAGTCCCACAAACTGCATCTCAGGTCGCTGCTGTATAAATAGTTCTACAGCTCCATCAGTGATGCCAGCTCCCCCAGAAATATCCAGTGACACAACATTAGGCAGGATATCCTTCTGCTGTAGCAAATGAAAAGCTAGGTCTGAATTGAGTTGTCTGTGATCAGAAATATCAAGGTGAAGAAGACATTTAAGTTCTCTAATGACTGCAAGAATCTGTGATTTGGTCATTGTCAAGCTTTTCAGACAGTGCATTGTGAGAGATTTGAGTTGATCCTTACAGGTAAGTAGTGCAGAGATATCAGTGACCAAAGTACTAGAAATATCCAAGTTTTCTAGTCTTGGTAACTGAGAAACATCAGTCAGATCTTCAGTATGAAAACAAACATTGAAAACACTTAAAATGCGAAGACCAGTGAGCTGACCAAAGTACAGTAATCTTGAATCTTGAGCAACACTGGTCGAGTCTAACAGGAGACACTGGAGGTTTTGTTGAATCCAGCTATTGCTGCAGAGTCCTCTTACGATGTCTGGAATTGGGAGGTCAGGGTGTACTGCAGTAGCATCCAGTTCAATGAGCTTATGATGGCAGAAGGCTTTTATGAATGCAGCTCTAGAGATTTTAGCTTTTTGGATATTGACCAGCTTCAGTTTCATTTGGTTGCCTTGGAAAATGCTTGCTGTTTTATCAGTCAGCTTGCCTATAAGAGAACAAAACCCAGCTTGTAATGACAACTAGATCCCATGTCTTTCCAGGATATAATATTGGCAATAAATTACAACAGATGCTAATGATAACAATAATGATTACATTTACTGCTTACTTTGTGCCAGGCATTGTTCTAAAACCCTTTACTAAGATGATCTGATTTACTCTTTGCATTAATAACAGTATAAAGGAATTATTATTATTACTATTATACAGTTGCAGAAACTGAAACTTGAAGTGGTTAAGTAACTTGCCCAAGGCCAACACCAGAATCAGGACTTCAGAATCAGTTTGACTCCAGAGCTCAAAACTGTATCTACAGTAGCCTTGTTCAAAAAAACAAAAAACAAAGTTAAATAGGTAGAAAAGTACAAGATATCCAATAGGCAAATGACACTACTAATGATTGCTTTTAACCAAATTAGGGGATGATCTTTGACAAGTCCCCTATCTCTCTGGACCTCATTTTCTTCATCTGTAAAATGAGTGGGTTGGTTGTACAAAATTTCACATAGCATCTTTTGCATATGAGATTCCATAAGTAATGGGCACACAAGGCAAACAGCCACCTATGACCACAAAGAATCCAGGTACATAAACAGGTACAGCAGGGAGCTATAAGCAGTAGTAATATGTACCTGGTATCGAATTAACACAGATGAGAGTGATTAAAACCTAGAGTAATCACTCTAGGTTTTAGACAATGTCAGTTTGTCAGAGGGAAGATGAAGGGTAGAAGACTATGTCAACAATGTGGAGGAAGAGAACAGCAGATCATTCAGAATGACCTTAAGTAGATCAGCACTATTAGAACATAGTGTACACGGGGAAGCACAGCTGGAAACGAGTGGAAAGGATGGTAAAAGGCATGTACACAGAGCTAGGAAATTCAGACTTTCACCCTATAGACAATGAGAAACAATTCAAGACTTTTCAGCAGGAAAATGAATGGCCAATTATATTTTTAGGTACACCAACTGTGTGGCAATGTTAAAAATTAGGATGCCTGTAATCCCAGCACTTTGGGAAGCCGAGGTGAGAGGAATGCCTGCGCCCATGGGTTTGAGAACAGTCCGGGCAACTTGGCGAGACTTCATCTCTACAATAAAGCAAAAAATTAGACGGGCATGGTAGCACATGCCTGTAGTTCTGGCTACTTGGAAGGCTGAGGCAGAGGGATCACCTGAGCACAGAGGTCAACACTGGGGTGGTCATGAGCATGCCACTGCACTCCAGCCTGGGTGACAGAGTGAGACTTGAACTCAAAAAAAAAAAAAAAAAAGAATTAGGATGATATTTGATGGAAAAGAGACTGGAGCAAGATATGAAGTGAGAACTGGTGACTGAACAGAATCGATGAGGAAAAAGATGTATAAACTGATTCCCAGGTTCCCAACTGAAGATAGGCTACCAGGACAGGAGAGTAAGGGAGCTCCAATAGCTCAATAAATTAATACATTTACTCTGCAGATATCAGGTGCCCACTATATGCAAAGTGCTGTGCTAGATGCTAAAAAAGGTAAAGGAGACAAACATGGCTCCTGCCAGCATGGAGTTTACGTACATCCTAAAGGGAGAACACATACCAAAGAAGCAGAATACTTCTAACATCAGAAATGTGGTAGGGCCACGCACAGTGGCTCACATCTGTAATCCCAGCACTTTGGGAGGCCATGGCAGGAGGAGCACTTGAGCCCAGGAGTTAAGACCAGCCTAAGCAACATATTGAGACCTCGCCTCTACAAAAAAAAAAAAAAAAAACATCAAAAAATTAACCAGGCATGGAGGTGCACCTGTGGTCCCAGCTGCTCCAGAGCTGAAGAGGAAGGATCGCCTGAGCCCCTGCACTACAGTCTGGATGACAGAGACCCTAAATCAAATAAAAATAAAAAAGAAATGTGGTAAATGCTCTAATAGAGACAAACAACAACATGATATAAGGACGGGGGAAGTAAACAGGGAGACAAGAGTCTTCTGCTTCTCTGTGGGGTTTGAGGAAGTGACATTTAAGCTGTGACCTAAAGGACAGGAAAGTTGAAAGTAGGCCAGAGGCAGTGGCTCATACCTATAATCCCAGCACTTTGGGAGGCTGAGGTGAGAGGACTGCCTCAGCCCACGAGTTGGAGACGAACCCAGGCAACATGGCGAGACCGCTTCCCTACAATAAATCAAAAAATTAGCCAGGCATGGTAGCATGCACCTGTGGTTCCAGCTACTTGGAAGGCTGAGATGGAAGAATGCCTGAGCCCAGCAGGTTGAGGCAGCAGTGGCCATGAGTGTAGCACTAAAGTGCAGCCTGAGCAACAGAGTAAGATTCTGATTCAAAAAAAAAGAGTGACCAGATCATATTAAGGTATAAGACTGTTCTCTGCTGTGTGGAAGAGGTGGGCAAGGGGCAAAAATGAAGGTGAGGAGACCACCTGGGAAGCCAGTGGAGCGATAATAGAATAATGTCATTGTAACAGAGATTAGGAAGAAAGTGATGTCTGACATATACATTCTGAAGATAGAAAACATCTCAACAGAATTGAGGGGAGAAGGAAGAGGAATAAAAAAATGAATCCTAACTCAAGAAACTAGGTACATGGCCAAGCCATTATGGAGACAAGGGAAATGGCAGAAGTGTAGTGAATGCTGTGATATGTCTTCAACATCCCCCTTAGAGTAAAGGACTTACTAAATACTTTAGCTGCTGGCAGTACCATCAGCTGAGCCTTCACTAATGAAGACTTCTTGGCTGAAGAGTGTGGCTCTACCCAAGGTTACACCCCCATCCTGCAGGGACGTACCTCCAAAGACTAAGGAGGAAGGTATAAAGGCCCAGCTCTTATACCTAGCCCAAGACAGCACTAAGTAGTCCTCTATCATTAAGCCTTCCTACAAGATCTGCTGAGGTCCTCTAGATTCCATATATTTCAAATCTACAAGACCAGAGCATAAACCTTTGATTTACTCAGCTTAAAGATAGTATACTACAGGACTGGATGACAAGGAAATGTAGGAAAAGTAGCAGCAAGGATCAAGTACTGAGACATCAACATATTAGGTCAGATAATAGAAGGAGGAGTAATAGTCATGATAACAACTAACAGTAACTGAATATTCTAAGTACTCTGAATATATTAACTTTCTAAATTGCCATAAAAGCCAACGAGGTAGGAATCAGCATTAGCCTAATTTTACAGATGAGGTGAGGCATGTAAAAGTTAGGTAAGTGGCCCAAGAATAGCTATCTAATAAATAGTCAACAAAATGTACAGACCCAGGTAGACTGGTAGTCTGGCTCCAGAGCCAGAGTTCTTAACCTTTAATCTGCACTGCCTTTCAGGGGAAGATGGATAAAAGACAAATAAGTAGTATTCACTGAGGTAGGAAAGAAGGCAGAAGAATATGAGGATCCAGCAGCCCTGAAAAGCTTCAGGACACCAAATAAGCTTTAGAGACTTGATTTTGGAGCTTAGCTTCTGGATTAGATTCTTAGATTCTGGAGTCTGAGCTAGAAACTCTGGATAATCCAAGTAGAAGGGGTTAACTAAACCAAGGAAAAAAATCACACAAGGAGTACTTGTATTCAGAGTGAGAAGAGTAACCAAGACACAACCTTAAAGAACATAAAACACTTAACGTGCACACAGAAAAACAGAAGGAAACTGTGGACAAGTAATCCAGGATACAAGGAAAACAGAAAAACTATTGGAAGCCAGAAAGGTCAAAGAGTGTAATGAATACTAAGTCAATCCTACAAGAACCCTAGATAAAATATAATGATCTCAACAACGCTCAAGCAGCTATGGCTACCACAATCACAAAAGCAAAAAACCAGACACGCAGACTTTATAAAGTCCCTGAAGAAAGTACAGGACACCAACAAGGGACAAACAAAACAAAACATAAATTTGATCAAGCACCCGCCTCTAACATCCAGTTGACAAAAAATAGAGGGACCAGAGGAACATGTCAAAATCAGAGAATGACAAAATCAAGACTGTGAGAAACTTTGCACAACAAATGATCAGTTTTTTTTAAACACACACACACACACAGCTAGATGCAGTGGCTCAGCCTGGAATTCCAGCACTTTGGGAGGCCAAGGTGAGAGGACTGCCTGAGCCCACAGGTTCGAGACCAGCCTGGGCAACTTAGCGAGACCTCGTCTCTACAATAAATCAAAAAATAAGCTGGGTGTGGTGGCGCATGCCTGCAGTTCCAGCTACTAGGAAGGCTGAGGCGAAAGGATCTCCAGAGCCCAGCAGGTCGAGGGAGCGGCCACTGCACTCCAGTCTGGGTGACAGAGTGAGACTCAAACTCAAAAACAAAAACAACAACAACA
>NW_007245714.1:66579-74795 GCF_000164805.1 Carlito syrichta
ACACACACACACACACACACACACACACACACACACACACACACACACAAGCCATTGCCTTGTTTGACTCTGGTGCGGCAGTGTGCTCTTTGAACTATGGCTGATGCCATACTTCCTGGCTTTGGCCCCCTCCCCCACCTTGGGGAGTTGAAACTTCTTTTTCTTTCTCTAATTTACTTTTAAATAAACTATATTTTCTAATTTAAAAAACCACACAAACACATTCACAGATATATAACAGTTGGCGCTTGCTTGTTCACATGGGTTTGAACTGCACAGGTTCACTCATACCCAAATTTTTTTCTTTTCTTTTTAGAAACAAGGTCTCACTCTATCACTGAGGAGAGAATGAAGTGGTGTGATCACAGATCACTGTGGCCTCAATCTTCTGGGCTCAAGTAATCCTCCCACACCTCACCCTCTGCTGGGGCTACAGGTGCATACCACCACACCCAGAAAATTTTGGGTTTTTTTGAGTTGGAGTCTCTCACTCTGTTGCCCAGGCTAAAGTGCAGTGGCACACTCATGGCCACCACAGCCTCGACCTGCTAGGCTCAGATGATCCTTCTGTCTCAGCCTTCTAAGTAGCTGAAACTACGGGCATGCACTACCATGCTGGGCTAATTTTTTAAATTATTATTTATTGTAGAGACGAGGTCTCACCAAGTTGCCCAGGCGGGTCTCAAACCCGTGGGCTCAGGCAATCCTCTCACCTCAGCCTTCCAAAGTGCTGGGATTATAGGCATGAGCCAGCACACCGGGTTAGCTAATTTAAAAAAATTTTTTGTAGAGGTGAGGGAGCCTCACTATGTTTCCCCAGCTGGTCTTGAATTCCTGGGCACACGTAATCCTCTCATCTCAGCCTCCCAAAATACTGGGAATACAGGTGTGAGACACCACCATGCTTGGCCAAGAATGTTTTTCAATATAATGGAATATTTTTAGAGATTTGGGATAATTTGAAAAGATTAGATGAATTGTATAGCCTAAAAATATTGAAATAATTAAGAAAAAATTATGTCATCAATGCATATATGTAGTCTATTTTATCATTTACTACCATACAATATATTCAAATCGCCAGACGCAGTTCCTAAGCTTAGGGGTTCAAGACCAGCCTGGGCAACTTGGCGAGACCTTATCGCTACAATTAAATCAAAAAAATAAGCTGGGCATGGTAGCGTGCACCTGAAGTTCCAGCTACTTGGAAGGCTGAGGTGGAAGGATTGCCTGAGTCCAGCAGGTCGAGGTTGTGGGGGCCATGAGCGTGCCCCACTGCGCTCCAGCCTGGGCAACAGAGAGAGACTCCGACTCAAAACACACACACACACACATTATAAAGTCAAAATTCATCCAGGACACACACACACACACACACACACTATAAAGTTAAAATTCATACACACACACACACACACACACACACACACACACACACACACACACACACACACACTATAAAGTTAAAATTCATCCAGGCCAGGCTTGGTGGCTCAGCCTTTAATCCTAGCACTTTGGGAGGCCAAGGCGAATGGATTGCCTGAGTCCACAAGTTTGAGACCAGCCTAGGCAACTTGGTGAGACCACGTCTCTACAATAAATCAAAAATTAGCCAGGGCATGGTAGCGCGCGCCTGTAGTTCTGGCTACCTGGAAGGCTGAGGTGGAAGGATCGCTGGAGCCGAGCAGTTCGAGGTTGCAGTGGCCAGGAGCGTGCCACTGTACTCCAGTCTGGGTGACAGAGTGAGATACCAACTCAAAAATAAATAAAAGATAAAATAAAATTCATCCAAACTTACACAAACACCTAAAGACCATACATGCAGCCATTCACAGTGGAGAGAAATATAAAAGGTAAGAAAACAATATTAAATCATAACTCCACACTGTACTACTGTAATAATTTCGTAGCTCTCTCCCGTTGCTAGTTCAGTAAGCTGAATTATTGTTGCGATTTCCATGTAAAAGTCATTGTGTGATACAATCTCCATGTGAACATGCATTTTGTCTCTCCAGTAAACTGTCACAGTAAGTAGTAAAAGTCACAGTAAAAAGTAATCTCTCAGACTGGGCGCGGTAGCTCAGCCTATAAACCCAGTACTTTGGAAGGCCCAGGTGAGAGGACTGCCTGAGACCAGCCTGGGCAACATGGTGGGACCTCATCTCTACAATAAATAAAAAAATTAGCGCGTGTCTGTACTTCTAGCTGTTTGGAAGGCTGAGGCGGAACAATCGCCTGAGCCCAGCAGGTCAAGGCTGTGGTGTCCATGAGCGTGCCACTGCATTCCAGCCTGGGTGACAGTGAGACTACAACTACAACCACAAAAAAATATGTGATCTCTTAGCCGGGTGTGGTGGCTCATGCCAATAATCCTAACAATAAGGGAGGTCATGGCCAAGAGGATTGCCTGGGTCCAGGAATTCAAGTCCAGCCTAGGCAACATGGAGAGACCTCATCTCTACAATAAATCACAAACATCAGCTGAGCGTGGTATCATGTACCTGTAGTCCCAACTAATAAGGATCACCTGAGCCCAGCAGGTGGAGGCTGTGGTAGCCATGATCATGCCACTGCACTCCAGCCAGAGTGACAGAGTAAGACTCTGACTCACAAAAAAAAAAAAAAAAAAGAGTAATGTCTTATGACTCTTAGGTATCTCTCATTGTATTTAGTGCAATACCATACCCTGAATAACTCCATGGAGCCCAGACCCATTCAAAGTGCTGCTAGTAATGCTGAAAGAGCTTCCAAGAGGCAAAGAAAAATGATGATATCACAAAAACAGTTGAATTGCTTAATACATACCATGCAGACTGAGGTTGTAGCCATAGCCTATGTTTTCAAGATGAATGAACAGTGAAAAGATCATTAGGAAAAAAAAGAAAATCATGAAGCCATAGCTGCAGCTATGACAGCAGAAATGAAAACCTTGCACTTTTTGTAAAATATCTTTTTAACTTATTTTTGGGAGTCTCACTCTGTTGCCCACACTGGAGTGCAGTGGCCGCTCCCAGTCACTGCAGCGTCGACCTGCTGGGTTTCAGCGATCCTTCCACCTCAGCCTTCCAAGTAGCTGGATCTACAGGTGCGCACTACCACGCCCGGCTATACCTTTTTATATTATGTTGAAAATGCAAGGCGGGCTCAGTGGCTCAGCCTGTAATCCCAGCACTTTGGGAGGCTGAGGTGAGAGGATTGTCTGAGCTCGCAGGTTCGAGACCCACCTGGGCAACTTGGCGAGACCTCATCTCTACAATAAATCAAAAAATCAGCTGGGCATGGTAGCGCGAGCCTGTGATTCTGGCTACTTGGAAGGCTGAGGCGGAAGGATCGCCGGAGCCCAGCAGGTCGAGGATGCGGTGGCCAGGAGCGGCCACTGCACTCCAGTCTGGGTGACAGAGTGAAATGCCAACTCAAAGAAAACAAACAAAACAAAAAAAGAAAATGCGGCTTTTATGTGGGTGCAGTATTACTCTACATATAGTCTCTAACATAACTCAAAAAAAACCAGTCATTATATGACAACTTAAAGCAAAAGGAAGGTAAAGTCTCTAAAGCTCAACAACTTGCCAGCAACGATGGCTTTTGCTATGACCAACTGGCAGTAAACAGGTTGACAGACACCATTAAGAAAATCGACAGGTTTGGTGCCTGATGTCTGTAATCCCAGCACTTTGGGAGGCACAGGTGAGAGAACTGCCTGAGCCCAGGGGTGCAAGACCAGCCGACAACATGGTAAGACCTCGTCTCTACAATAAATAAAAAATTTAGCCAGGCATAGTGGTGTGCACTTATGGTTCTAGCTACTAAGAAGGCTGAGGCAGAACGCTCGCCTGAGCCCAGCAGACCAAGGCTGCGGTGGCCAGGAGCATCCCACTGCATTCCATCCTGGGTGACAGAGTGAAACTCTGACTCAAACAAAAAACAAAAACAACAGAAAATCACTGATAAAGCATATCTGCCAAAACAGGTTTGTAATGCAGATGAATGTGTCCTATTCTGGGGGGGGGAAGCCACAAAGGACACTGATTAGTAAGGAAGAGAAGAAAGCAATATGTTTTAAGGCAGAAAGGGACAGACCATTTGTTTCGTGCAAATGCAATGGGGTTTACAATCAGGATTGCCTGTATCTGTAAAGCTGCTAACCCCCACAAGCCTTGAAGGGAAAAGATGAACACCAGCTGCCAGTGTTTTACAACAAGAAGGCCTGCAGTCAAGGCAGGAGGACTGCTTGAGCCCAGGAGTTCAAGACCAGCTTGGGGAACATAGTAAGAACCCATCTCTACAAAACAATAAAAAATTTAGCCAGGCATGGTAGCACGTGCCTGTAGTCTCAGTTGCTGCGGAGGCTGGAATGGGAGGATCACTTGAGCCCAGGAGGTCAAGGCTGCAGTCAAGGTTGATCTCCCTAATATAAAGATCGTGGCACTGCACACTAGCCTACACAACAGAGTGAGACCCTGTCTCAAATAAATGAATAAAAAGAAACATTAATACTAATTCTTCACAAACTCTTCCCAAAAAAAGAGAACAACTAATTGAGGCCAGCATTACTTTAATACCAAGCAAAGATACTGATAGAAAAGAAAACTTCAGCCAGGCACGGTGGTTCATGCCTATAACCCCAGCACTTTGGGAGGCCGAGGTGAGAGATTTGCCTGAGCCCACGGGTTCGAGACCAACCTGGGCAACTTGGCGAGACCTCGTCTCTACAATAAATCAAAAAATTAGCTGGGCGTGGTGGCACACACCTGTAGTTGCAGCCACTTTAAAGGCTGAAGCGGGAAGGATCGTCTGAGCCCAACATGTCAAGGCTGCGGTGGCCATGAGTGTGCCACTGCTCTCTAGCCTGGCGACCAAGTGAGATTCCAACTCAAAACAAAAAAAATAAAGGTGACATACGAGATTACATATTGCATGGTTCCATTTATATTAAATGTTCAGAATAGGCAAATTCACAGAGAAAGAAAGTAGATTAGTGGTTACTTAGGGCTGGGGGGACATGGGGAACAGAAATTAATACCTATGGATACAAATTTCTTTGTAAAGTGATGAGATTTTCTTTTTGAGTTGGAGACTCACACTGTTGTCCAGGCTGGAGTGCAATGGCATGCTCACGGTCACCTCAGCGTCAACCCCCTGGGCTCCAGCAATCCTTCCACCTCAGCCTTCCACATAGCCGGAACTACAGGCACACGCTACCATGCCTGGCTAAATTTCTTATTTATTGTAGAGAAAAGGTCTCACCAAGATGCCTGAGCTGGTCTCAAACCCACAGGCTTAGCCAATTCACTTGCCTGGGTCTCGCAAAATGCTGGGATTATAGGCTGGAGATTTTTGAAATTCTAAAATTGGTGGTCATGGCTGTACAATTCTGTGAATATACTAAAATTCACTGAATTGTACACATGAAATGGATGAACAGTATGGTATGTTAACTGTATCTCAATAAGGCTGTTAAAAAACATTTTTTCATTAAGAAAAAACCATAACAAGACAAATTAAACTTTTTTTTTTTTTTGATTCGGATTCTCACTCTGTTTCCCAGACTGGAATGCAGTGGCAGGCTCACAGCCACCAAGCCTTGACCTGCTGGGCTCAAGTGATCCTTCCACCTCAGTCTTCCAAGTAGTTGGAACCACAGGCATGCGCCACGACACCCAGCTGATATTTTTATTTATTGTAGCGACGAGGGTATCGCCATGTTGGTCTTGAACCCCTGGCTGGTCTTGAACCCCTGAGCTCAGGCAATCCTCTCGCCTCCACTCCCAAAGTACTGGAATTACAGGCATGAGCCAAAGCACCTGGCCCAAATGAAACTTTTTATTTATTTATTTATTGAATAGGAGTCTTACTCTGTCACCCCGGCTGGAGGGCAATGGCACACTCCTGGCCACCACAGCATCCACTTGCTCAACTGAGGCGATCCTTCTGCCTCAGCCTTTCAAGTAGCTGGAACTACGGGCACATGCCACCACGCCCAGTTAATTTTTTTTTAAATTTATTGTAGAGATGGGCTCACCAAGTTGCCCAGGCTGGTCCTGAACCCGTGGGCTCAGGCATCCTCTCACCTCGGCCTCCCGAAGTGCTGGGATTATAGGAGTGAGCCATTGCGCCCAGCCCAAATTTTTTAAAAAGGAAAAATTATCCGCCTTTTCTTTCCTTTAGTGGGGTTCTTAAATCCCACTACAATGGGAGGTAAATAAATTTTCATTTTGTTTTATTTTTGAGTCAGTCTCACTGTTGCACAGGCTGGAGTGCAGTGGCATGCTCATAGTCACCACAGCCTCAACCTGCAGGTTTCAGGTAATCCTCTCGCCTCTGCCTCCCAAAATACTGGGATTACAGGTGTGAGCCACCACACCAGGCCAAGGAAATTTTTTTAAAGGCTCATACCCATAATGAAAAGAATCAGACAAGGCACAGTGGCTCAGCCTGTAATTCCAGCATTTTGAGAGGTCAAGGCAAGAGGACTGCCTGAGCTTGTGAGTTTGAGACCAGTCTGGGCAACTTGGTGAGACCTTATCTCTACAATAAATCAAAAAAATAAAGCCAGGAGTGGGAGCGCACTCCTGTAGTTCCAGCTACTTGGAAGGCTGAGGTGGAAGGATCGCCTAAGCCTAGCAGGTCAAGGCTGTGGCAGCCAGGAGCGTGCCACTGCAATCCAGTCTGGGTGACAGAGTAAGACTCCTACTCAAATAAAGAATTAGGAACACAACTACAGCAACAGCATTTTGAAAGCTAGAGAGCAGATGGATCAGTGATAACTTGACTTTGTTTTCCACTTTCTTCATCTGCTAAATCAATAGCAGAGCTAGCCTAGAAGCAAGGCAATTTCCATCATGAGATCCCAGAAAGACTGAGACTCAAGTGCCACACAAATGAGATAGAAATAATTTGTAACAATTAAAACAGGAATTGTATGTATATGTGCTTTTCCAATTATAAAGTGCTGTAAGAATAGAATATAGAGTGGCCTTATTACCTTTCCAAGTTATCATCCCAAGGAATCGATCAGCTATTTCCTGAGGGAAACACCAATACTCTGGAAGGCACAGCGTTCCATCAGGTCTTTTAGAACACAGTTTCTCCAGGTTGGCAATCAGGACATCCAGGCAGATGTCGACCAAAGAGTAGGGAGATGCCTCCTCCTAGCAAAAAAACCCCAAACAAACTTTGTTAGAATACATCTGCAAAAATGCAACAGAAAACTGGTCATGAGGCCAGGCGCAGTGACTCAAGACTGTAATCCCAGCACTTTGGGAGACCGAGGCAAGAGGACTACCTGAGTCCAGAGTTCTAGTTTCTACAATAAACCAAAAAATTAGCTGGGCATGGTAGCGCGTGCCTATAGTTCCAGCTACTTAGAAGTCTGAGGAGAAAGGATCGCCTGAGCCTGGCAGGTCGAGGCTGCAGTGGCCGTGAGCGTCCCACTGCACTCCAGCCTGGGTGATAGAGTGAGATTTCAACTGGAAAAACAAAACAAAACAAAACTGGTGATGCCATACATATTCTACTTGACAAGGATATCTAAAGACACATCTTCCTTACTCTAATGATTTTTATGTAAGGAAACTATCTTATTCCAACTGTTAATGAAATGTCAACATTCTGGACCAGAAAATTTTATCTGTTGTCCCTTCTATTGTACAGCTGTTCCTCCATATCCATGAGGGACAGGTTCCAGGACCCCCTCCCACCAGGATATCAAAATCCATGGATGCTAAAGTCCCTTATATGGCTGGGCACGATGGTTCACACCTCTAACTCCAGCACTTTGGGAGACTGAAGTGAGAGGACTGCCTGAGTTCGAGATCAGCCTGGGCAACTTGGCGAGACCTCATCTCTACAATAAATCAAAAAATGAGCTGGGCATGGTGGTGCATGCCTATAGTTCCAGCTACTTGGAAGGCTGATGCGGAAGGATTACCTGAGCCCAGCAAGTCGAGGCTGCAGTGGCCATGAACATGCCATTGCACTCCAGCCTGAGGAACAGAGTGAGACTCTGACTTAAAAAAATAAAATAGGCCGGGCTCGGTGGCTCAGCCTGTAATCCCACGCTCTGGGAGCCCGCGGGTTCGAGACCCGCCTGGGCAACTTGGTGAGACCTCATCTCTATAAAAAATCAAAGCCGGGCTCAGTGGCTCAGTCTGTAATCCTGCGCCTTTGGGAGGCTGAGGTGAGTGGATTGCCTGAGCCTGCGGGTTCGAGACCCA
>NW_007245714.1:76024-82078 GCF_000164805.1 Carlito syrichta
GCGCCTGTAATTCTGGCTACTCGGAAGGCTGAGGTGGAAGGATCGCCAAAGCCCAGTGGGTCGAGGCTGTGGTGGCCGGGAGCGGCCACTGCACTCTAGTCTGGGCGATGGAGTGAAACTCCAACTCAAAAAAAGAAAAAAACCGAATACATTGCAAATGATGTATAAATAATTATACTGTACTGTTTAGAAAATTACAAAATAAGTCTCTACATGTTCAGTATAGATGCAATTTTTTTTCCAAATCTTTTCCATCTTTGATTGGTCAAATTCAAATGCAGAACCCATGAACACAGAGGGTCAACTGTATCTTAAAATTAAGTTCTCCCAATTCTTCACTTATCACCTGTTCCATGCCAGTCACTGAAAATACAGGAAAGATATCGTTCTAATCCTTTTGGAGCTACCAGTTTAGTGTAATACAACCAATAAATCTGACAATTTCAATGCAACATTTGAAACATTCCAAGCAGAGATCACAAGGTCATTCATTCAACAAATATTTAATTTGTGATTACTATGTGCTAGAGTATATGAAAGCCTATTCCTCTCCTCCAAAGTGCTCATAACTATAAAGGATGATACACGTAGGGTGCTATGAAAGTGAGGAACTAGAAAAAAAAAAAAAAAAAGAAAGTGAGTTACTAATTAGCTGGGCGTGATAGCATGCGCCTGTTGTTCCAGCTACTTGGAAGGCTGAGGAGTAAGGATTGCCAGAGCCCAGCGGGTTGATGCTGGGGTGGCCGTGAGCATGTCACTGCACTCCAGCCCAGGTGACAGACTGAGATTCCAACTCAAAAAAAAGAAAAAGAAAATGAGGAACTAACAGGGAGATGAGACTATGAAGGCACATAGAGACAGTTCCTTATGATGGTGACAGAGGATTTTTTTTTTAAATTATGAAGTAGTAACTGTACTTCGAATTTTGATTATCACTTCCCAGGCTAGTGACACGCAATATAATATTCTCTTTGAATGCTGGGCACCAACAGCAAGTTATAGTTTCTAGTCATTCCAGTGAGCCACAGGACCACAAGAGTAAATAACCAACTTTGCTATCTTCCTGAAGAACACTATGCCTCCCAAACCATCGACTGTTGATACATCCCAGTGCTCAGAAGGGAAATGGATGACCCTATTGCTGTAGCTCCCCAGTACAGAGCATTTTAGTTCAACACTTTAAACATTCTTCAGACGCAGTGTGATTTCACCTGTGTGTTAATGACAAGTACCCATACTACCAATGTTTTGCACTTTCAAAATAGTACTCAATAAATTATATGAGATATTCCACTCTTCATTATAAAATAGGCTTTGTGTTATGATTTTGCCCAACTATAGGCTAATGTATGAGGGAGGAACCCCCCCAAAGAAAAATTATTTGTAAAAAAATTGTGCATTGGACCAGGCGCGATAGTTAAGGTCTGTAATCCCAGCACTTTGGGAGGCCAAGGCGAGAGGATTGCCTTGAGCTCAGGGGTTCAAGACGAGCGTGGACAATTTAGTGAGACCTCGTGTCTACAATCAATCAAAAAGTTAGCCAGGCATGGTAGCACATGCCTGTAGTTCCAGTTACTTGGAAGGCTGAGGCGGAAGGATCGACTGAGCCCAGCAGGTCGAGGTTGTGCTGGCCGTGAGAATGCCACTGCACTCCAGCCTGAGCAACAGAGTAAGACTCCAACTAAAAATAAAAAATAAAAATATTGAGTATTTACTATTACATGTTTAATCTTTGGTCACCTTCAAAAGTACTCCATTTGATGCAATACACCTATCATGACGCTTTTTCCACTGTTCAAAACAGTTTTTGAACTTGTTGATTTTGATGCCTTTTAGTATATCTGCTATTTTGTTTAACCTCTTCCATGTCAGTAAAACATTTTCTCTGAGGACATTTTTCATTTGGGGAAACAAACAAAAAAAAACTGCTAGGGAGAGATCAGGTGAATAGGGAGGATGTGGCCTAGAGGTCATGCTGTTTTTGGTTGAAAACTGTGTGATGTGGGTAAGTGTGCTCATAAACCACTCATCATAAAATGGGCAAACACACTGGAAGAATTTCCAAAAAAATTCACTGAAGCCATACACAGGTTCTGACAGCAATGCTAACTGGTCCACTGGTGTCAATGGGTTCCTCCAACACTTACAAGGAACAGAAGGGAAGTCTACTATAAAGGGTTCGCCATCCCAAAAAATTCATTTCTGGGGGAGGGTCCCCCAAGTAAGTGTTCAGAGCATATTTAAGATAGGCTAGGCTAAATTATGATGGTCAGTAGGTGAGGTATATTAAATGCATCTAACTGACAATATTTTCAACTGAAGATGAATTTATTGGGACACTATTGTAAGTCAAGGAGTCCTTTTCTCCTCTAAAATAGAGAGGCTATTATTTCTCCAACAAATATCTGAAAGGCATGGCACAGTATTAGACAGGAAAAGAGAATAAACCAGAGAGATATGTAGCTTTCTCAAAGTCTTCAACACCCAACATTTCACTGACCCCCAACACTACTTCCGACTCATTAAATGTGCTCCATGGTCCAAAGCATAAACTACTCCACTAAAAACACTCAACTGTGACCGGGCTCAGTGACTCAGCCTGTAATCCCCGCCTTTGGGAGGCTGAGGTGAGTGGATTGCCTGAGCCCGCGGGTTTGAGACCCGCCTGGGCAACTTGGCGAGACCTTGTGAGACTCCAACTCAAAAAAAAAAAAAAAACACTCAACTGTTTTCTCCTCCATTACACTATTCAGACAAAACCCCACTCCTGAAAAAACTCCACTATCCACCTTTTTATGTGGCCACACCCAGCAGCTCAGCATCTGTGGAGAGGAAAGATTCCCACAACAAACTACCATATGTCACGGGAAATTCTTAATAATTAACTTCAAACGGGATATCAGAAGCTAGAAACCCTACAAAGTTTCCTTATCCAGGGAACTTTAACATCATCTACCAAGAATTGTTTCATACCTTCTACTTGTTCCTCTAACCCATTTTATACATATCAGAATCTTCACTGAAAAAAATTGAAGTCAGCCAAGCACGGTGGTTCACACCTATAATCCCAGCACTTTGGAAGGCTGAGATGAGGATTGCCTGAGCCTAGGGGTTCGAGACCAGCCTGGGCAACCTGATGAGACCTTGTCTCTACAATAAATCAAGAAAAATTACCTGGGCAAGGTGGCACATGCCTGTAGTTCCAACTACTTGGAAGGCTGAGGCAGAAGGATTGCCTGAGCCCGGCAGGTCAAGGCTACAGTGACCATGAGCATGCCACTGCACCCCAGACTGGGTGGCAGAGTGAGACTCTAACTCAAAAAAATGAAGTCATTTCACCATCAAATTTTGCTGAAAACCGCACGCATCTGGTCCTAATTCTCCACTGACAGGGAGGAGGTATACCTTGTTGCAAAGACCACTATTTCCACCATTTCCTGGCTGGATTTCAACCTTCCTGTCTTGTAGCTCACTTCATGTTGTTGTTTTTTGTTTGTTTGAGTCGGAGTCTCACTCTGTCACCCAGGCCAGAGTGCAGTGGCATGCTCATGGTCACTGTACCCTTGACCTGCTGGGCTCAGGCCATCTCTCTGCCTCAGCCTTCCAAATAGCTGAAACTACAGGCATGTGCCACCATACCCAGTTGATTTTTTGACTTATTGTAGAGATCAGGTCTTACCATGTTGCTCAGGCTAGTCTGGAACCTCTGAGCTCAGGTAATCCTCTCACCCCCGCCTCCCAAAATGCTGGGATTACAGGTATGAGCCACCCCGATGGCTCAAGGTCACTTTTGAGTGAAAAAGTAAAAAAGAAAATGGAGGAAGGATGTTCCAGTACTATGACTTCTGCAGTAAAACTATAGCCGTTTTCAGAAAGTAGCCATTGTAAGTGAATCATTAAGGAATCTGAAGCTTACATTAATATTAAAAATATGTATTTTTTGAGTCAGAGTCTCACTGTGTTGCCAGGCTGGAGTGCAGTGGCATGCATGCAACCACCACAGCCTCGACCTGTTGGGTGATCCTTCCACCTCAGCCTTCCAAGTAGCTGGAACTACAAGCATGCACCACCACATCTGACTAATTTTTTGATTTACTGTAGATACCAGGTCTCACCAAGTTGCCAATGCTGGTTTTGAAGCCCTGAATTCAGGCAAACCTCTCCTTGGCCTCTCAAAGTGCTAGGATTACAACAGGCTTGAGTCACCATGCCCAGCCCAATTTTTTCATTTTATCATAGAGAGGATTTCTCACAAAGTTGCCCAGGCTGATGTGGAACCCCTGAACTCAGGAAATCCTCTCACCTCCGCCTCCCAGTCCCCGCACCCAGCTCCTGTTTTGTCATATATACATCTTCAAAATTCAACTTCTCAATTAGATAATTCTCATCAAAACACAATTTATGCTATTATTTTTGCTTTAAAAATTAAAAATCCTAGCCGGGCTCGGTGGCTCAGCCTGTAATGCCACGCCTTTGGGAGGTGAGTGGATTGCCTGAGCCCGCGGTTTGAGACCCGCCAGGCAAGACCTCATCTCTACAATAAATCAAAAAATTAGCCGGGCGTGGTTGCGCATGCCTGTAGTTACAGTTACTTGGAAGGCTGAGGCGGAAGGATTGCCGGAGTCCAGCAGGTCGAGGCTGTGGTGGCCAGGAACGGCCACTGCACTCCAGTCAGGGCAACAGAATGAGACTCCAACTCAAAAAAAAAAAAAAATTAAAAATCCTGGCCGGGCTCGGTGGCTCAGCCTGTAATCCCAGCATTTTGGAAGGCCGAGGCAAGTGGATTGACGGAGCCCGCTGGTTTAAGACCAGTCTGGGCAACTTGGTGAGACCTCATCTCCACAATAAATCAAAAAAATCAGCCGGGCATGGTAGCACATGCCTGTAATTCCGACTACTTGGAAGGCTGAGGCGGAAGGATCGCCAGAGCCCAGCAGGTCGAGGCTGTGGTGACTGGGAGCGGCCACTGCACTCCAGTCTGGGCGACAGACTGAGACTCCAACTCAAAAAAAAAAAAAATCTCCTAGGCCGGCTGCAGTGGCTCCCACCTATAATCCCAACACTTTGGAAGGCTGAGGTGAGAGGACTGCCTGAGCCTACAGGCTCGAGACCAGCCTGAGCCAACTTGGCCAGACCTCATCTCTATAATAAACCAAAATATTAGCCAGGTGTGGTGGTGCATGCCTGTAGTTCCAGTTACTTGAAAGGCTGAGGTGGAGGGATCGTCTGAGCCCATCAGGTCAAGGCTGCAGTGGCCGGGAGCATGCCCCTGGCCCTCCAGTCTGGGTGACAGTGAGATTCCCACTCAAAAATAAATAAATAAATTCTCCAGTAAGTTTTTTAATTGTTTATTGATACATAATTGTACATATTTATGAGTACACGGAGACTTTAATACATACATTGTACAATAATCAAGCCAGAGTAATTTGCATATCACTTCAAATACTTGTCATTTCTTTGCAGTGAGAACATTCAAAATCCTTTCATCTGGCTATCTTAAAGTGTACAATGTTATTTTTTATTATTGTTACCCCACGGGCAATAGAACACCAGAACATGGTGGCGCACGCCCATGGTTCCCTCTTCTTGAAAGACTAAAACCAAAGGATCGCCTAAGCCCAGCAGGTGCCACTGCACTCCAGCCCGGGCGACAGAGTGAAACTCCAGTTCAAAAAGAAAAAGAAAAAGAACTGCAGTACTTAGCAGAGCAGGCGCTAAATACACTCTTTTGGTTTGCCTTTTGTATAGAGATTAGTTGTTTTGTTGAGTCAGGGTCTTGCCCAGGCTGGAGTGCAGTGGTATGATCACAGCAGACTCGACCTTCAGGGCTCAGGGGAGCCTTCTGCCTCAGCCTCCTGAGTAGCTGGGACTACAGGAGCTGTGCCACCCCGCCCGTATAATTTTAAAAATATTTTTGTAGAGACGAGGTCTCGCTATGTAACCCAGGCTGGTCTCAAACTCCTAAGCTAAAATGATCCTCTCGCTGCGGTCTCCCAAAGTGCTGTAGCATGAGCCACATTGACCAGCCTTTTTTTTTTTTTTTTGGTGGGG
>NW_007245714.1:82098-82696 GCF_000164805.1 Carlito syrichta
CTGCTGCGCAGGCTGGAGTGCAGTGGCACCACAGCCCCAACCTCCAGGACTCTGGCCATTCTCCTGCCTCAGCCTCGCAAGCAACTGACACTACGGGAACGCGCCACCACAGCCACCTGATTTCTTTCCTTGCCTTTTTTTGGAGTAGGAGTCTCATTCTGTCACCCAGGCTGGAGTGCAGTGGCACGCTCATGGCCACCGCAGCCTCGACCTGCTAGGCTCGGGGTCCTTCGGCCTCAGGCTTTGAAGCAGGCGGAACCATAGGCGCACGCTCATTTTCGATTTATTGTAGGGACGAGGTCTCACCAAGTTGCCCAGGCTGTTCTCGAATTCCCGGGCTCAGGCAATCCTCTCGCCTCGGCCTCCCAAAGTGAGGGCGTGAGCCACTGCGCCCGGCCTCATTTACATGTTACTTTGTAGAGACGAGGTCTCGCCATCTTGCCCAGGCGAGAGATTAGTTTCATAGGCATTCGGGAGGGGGAAGGGACCGCACCTGGAACCGAAGGAATCTCAGCCTTCGGGGTTCCAGCTCCTCCTGGCCGGCGCGGAAGAGCTTCCCGCGCGGTCCTCGCACCCAGGCCCCGGGGCGGGGGGGGAA
>NW_007245714.1:83623-88633 GCF_000164805.1 Carlito syrichta
CCTTCCGCCTCAGCCTTCCAAGTAGCTGCAACGACAGGCGTGCGCTACCACGCCCCGCTAATCTTTTTTTCATTTGTTGTTAGAGACGAGGTCTCGCCTAGTTGCCCAGGCTGGTCTCGAACCTCTGGGCTCACGCAGTCCTCTCGCCCCTCCCAAAGTGCTGGGATCACAGGCTTGAGCCACCGCGCCCGTCCAGAGAAGGACAGTTCTTAAGAGTAGGAGTCCCAGATCGGGCTCGGTGGCTCAGCCTGTAATCCCAGCACTTTGGGAGGACGAGGTGAGTGGATTGCCTGAGTCCGCGGGTTCGAGACCCGCCTGGCCAACTTGGCGGGACCTCATCTCTACAATAAATCAAAAAATCAGCCGGGCGTGGTAGCGCGTGAGGCGGAAGGATCGCCGGAGCCCAGCCGGTCGGGAACGGCCCCTGCACTCCAGTGTGGGTGACAGAGTGAGACTCCAACTCAAAAAAAAAAGAGTCGGAGCCCTGGAGTTGGAATTCTAGTTTGGAATGTAAATTAAACCAGCCACTCATTTGGGAATTTTGGACAAGATTCTGGATTTCTCTGAAGCTCAACTTCCTCAACAGGAAAAGGGTGGGAATGCTTAACCTCACGGAGTTAATGCGGGATTAAATAAAACAATGTATGGAAAACACTTCACAATGCCTGGCACAGGGCAAGTCCTTGATGAGTGAACTGGATTCAAATGCTAAAACTTTTAAGTACTTCACAAATGCTTTTCTTTCACGTTTCTTCTCTTTTTTTTTTTTTTTTTTTGAGTCTCTGTTGCCCAGGCTGGAGTTCAGTGGCACGCTCACGGCCACGGCAGCCTTGACCTCCTGGGCTCAGGGAATCCTTCCACCTCAGCCTTCCAAGTAGCTGACACTACAGGTACAGACATGTGCCACCACGCCCGGAGAATTTTTCATTTATCGTAGAGACAAGGTCTCGCCAAGTTGCTCAGGCTGGTCTCGAACCCCTGGACTCAGGCAATCCTCTCGCCTGGGCCTTCCAAAGTGCGGGGATTACAGACATGAGCCACTGCCGTCACGTTTATTTATTTATTTATTTTATTTTTTCTCCCCCTTCCCCTGGCGCCCACTCCAGGCTGGGCTCACCTGTACGCGGCGACCCCCGGTGTGGCCGCTGGAAGGGGACGGTGACCCTGAGCGGCAGCAGCCCAGCCCAGAGGTAGCCACCAGCGAGCACTGGGAGACAGCAGCCCTGCAGGAGCCCCGCCCCCCCCCCCCCCCCCGCCGCCGCCGCTTCTCCACCTGCTGCCTGCTGCGACACTGGCCTTGACCCTACAACCTCGATCCCAAATGAGCACCACATACTTTATGTAGTTCTCTTAATAAAACAAAAACTGCCCTGTGCAGTAGCTGTCATTCTATTTTACTTACAAGGAAACTGATTTTTTTTTAAATTTTTTATTTTAAAGATGTGGGGTACAATTCAGGGTCAGGTATACGAATGTTCATTATGCAAGTAACCTTGTTGAGGAGGTGTGCCCCCCATCCCCTGGCAGTTTCCCACTACTGCCTATCCCACCCCCTCAGAAGCTGATTTTTTTTTGACCAGCTATTGCGTGGCCAATCTGGGAGTCAAAATTGAGTTTTCTGACTGCAAGTTCAATCAATATACTTTTTTTTTTTTTGAGTTGGAGTCACCGTCACCCAGACTGGAGTGCAGTGGCTCACTCACCACCACCACCACAGCCTCAACCTGCTGGGCTCAGGTGATCCTTCCGCCTCAGCCTTCCGAGTAGCCAGAACTACAGGTGTGCACTACCACGCCCGGCTGCTTTTTTGATTTATTGCAGAGATGAGGTCTCACCATGTTGCCCAGGCTGGTCTCAAACCCGTGGGCTCAGGCAATCCTCTCACCTCCACCTCTCAGAGTACTGGGATTACAGACATGAGCCTGGCACCAAAATCCCTCTTAACTCCTCTTTTTTTCCCCTTATGTCTTATATCCTGTCTGTTAGGAAATCCTGTTGGCTCTGTCTTCAGAATATACCCACAGACTGTGTCTTACCTGTTCCATTACTGTCACCTTAGTCCAAGTCTTGGATTTTTACAATATCCTTCTCTCTGGTTTCCCACCTTACTCTTGCTCCGTTCAAATCTATTCTTCTCCACACAGCAGCGAGAGTGATCTTTTTTTTTTTTTTTTTTTTGAGTTGGAGTCTCACTCTGTCACCCAGACTGGAGTGCAGTGGCCGCTCCCGGCCACCGCAGCCTCCACCTGCTGGGCTCCGGCGATCCTTCCACCTCAGCCTTCCAAGTAGCCGGAATTACAGGCATGAGCTACCACGCCCGGCTGATTTTTTGATTTACTGTAGAGATGAGGTCTCGCTGCCCAGGCGGGTCTCGAACCCACCGGCTCAGGCAATCCACTCACCTCAGCCTCCCAAAGGCGCGGGATTACAGGCTGAGCCACCGAGCCCGGCTTAAAGTGATCATTTTTAACCGATCATGGCACTCCTCTGCCCAGAACCCTCCGGTAGCTTCATCTCATCTCAGCAGAATAAGACAAGTCTTAAGGATGGTGCTCTGGAAGGTTCTACAGTGTCTACGCTCCCTACACCCTTCTCGCACCTCATGTTCCCCACTCCCCTGTTTCTTTATTCCCTTCCAGTGCTTTTGGGTTCCTTGCTTGCTGTCTTCTTGAGTGTCTCTCTTACTTCAGCTGTCCTATGGCTGATTCTTTCCTTCAGACTTTTGTTCAGAGTTGCCTATCAGCGAGGACTTCCCTAGCATTGATACATGTATTTACTTATTTATTTATTTATTTATTTATTTATTTATTTTTGAGCTGAGGTCTCACTTTCTCACCCACGTAGGAGTGCAGTGGCATGTTCATCACCATCATGGCTCACCACAGCCTCCACCTCCTGGACTTAGGTGATCCTTCCATCTCAGCCTTCCAAGTAGCTAGACCACCATGCCCAGCTAATTTTTTTAAATTTTTTGTAGCAATGAGGTTTCCCTATGTTGCCTAGACTGGTCTTGAACCCCTGGGCTCAAGCAACCCTCCCACCTCGACCTCCCAAAGTGTTGGGATTGCAGACATGAGCCACCACACCCGGCTATACCTTCATTTTTATTTTATTTTTTAAATTTATTTATTTATTTATTTGTTTATTTATTTATTTATTTTTGAGTTGGAGTCTCACCCCGTCACCCAGACTGGAATGCAGTGGCCGCTCCTGGCCACCGCAGCCTTGACCTGCTGGTCTCCGGCGATCCTTCAGCCTCAGCCTTCCAAGTAGCTGGAACTACAGGCGGGCACTACCACGCCCGGCTAGTTTTTGATTTATTGTAGAGATGAGGGCTCGCCAAGTTGCCTAGGCGGGTCTTGAACCCACGGGCTCAGGCAATTCACTCACCTCGGCCTCCCAAAGCGTGGGATTACAGGCTGAGCCACCGAGCCTGGCTGTACCTTAATTCTTTTTTTTTTTCTTTTTTTTGAGTTGGAGTCTCACTCTGTCGCCCAGACTGGAGTGCCGTGGCCACTCCCGGCCACCGCAGCCTTGACCTGCTGGGCTCCGGCGATCCTTCCGCCTCAGCCTTCCGAGTAGCCGGAATTACAGACGTGCGCTACCACGCCCGGCTGATTTTTTGATTTATTGTAGGGATGAGGTCTCGCTGCCCAGGCGGGTCTCGAACCTGCAGGCTCAGGCAATCCACTCACCTCAGCTTCCCAAAGGCGCGGGATTACAGGCTAAGCCACCGAACCCGGCTTTGTACCTTCATTTTTAAATGCTGAAAAAATATACGAAATAGGTACATGGAAAAAAAAAGTGAATTGTAGCTGTAGAGGTTGGTTTGTCCCCAAAATCAGAGACAAGGTTGCATCTATTCAGGGAAGGACAAGTTGTAGCAAAAGTGTTCTCTACTCCCTCCTCCAGTGTCCTGTACAGCTATCCCTTGCCTATATTCAGTTTTCCAATTCAATTTAACAGACATGACCAGACATGGTGGTTCATGACTGTAATCCCAGCACTTTGGGAGGCTGAGGTGGGAAGATTGCTTGAGGCCAGGATTTCTAGACTAGTCTGGACAACGTAGCAAGACCCTGACTCTACTAAAATTTTTTTTAAAAATTAGCCAGTCAGCCGGGCTCGGTGGCTCAGCCTGTAATCCCGCACCTTTGGGAGGCTGAGGTGAGTGAATTACCTGAGCCCGCGGGTTCGAGACCCGCCTGGGCAGCGAGACCTCATCTCTACAATAAATCAAAAAATCAGCTGGGCGTGGTGGCGCATGCCTGTAATTCCGCCTATTCGGAAGGCTGAGGCAGAAGGATCGCCGGAGTCCAGCAGGTGGAGACTGCGGTGGCCGGGAGCAGCCACTGCACTCCAGTCTGGGTGACAGAGTGAGACTTCAACTCAAAAAAAAAAAAAAATTTAAAAATTAGCCAGCGTGGTGGCAAGTCTTATAATCCCAGCTACTTGGGAGACTGAAGCCGAAGAATCACCTGAGCCTAGGAGGTTGAGGTTGCTGTGTGCCGGGATCATGCTACTGTACTCCAACCTGGGTAACATAGACTCTGACTCAAAAAAAAAGAAAAGAAAGAGAAAGAAATGGAAATGAAGAAGAGCCACAGGAAAGTACAGGGCGACAACAGCTTTAAACAGGAGAGGGTCAGTCTGGTGCCCAGAAGTCTCTCTGGAGGATGATTAGGAAAAGATCACACAAGCTGAAGTAGTGAACGCTTGTGGAACGAGGTGCTGCTCCCGGGCAAGAGAATTAGCTAGGGCACTGTTTCTCTAAGGCTCGTTCATAGACTCTTACTGTCCATATTGAAGTTGTCATAGGTAGGCAGAAAATGAGTAAAATAAGGATAAGTGATACATATAAAACTAAATGCGCTGGGTTCGGTGGCTCAGCCTGTGATCCCGCGCCTTTGGGAGGCCGAGGTGAGTGGATTGCCTGAGTTGGCGGGTTCGAGACCCGCCTGGGCAACTTGGCGAGACCTTATCTCTACAATAAATCAAAATGAGCCGGGC
>NW_007245714.1:88803-94396 GCF_000164805.1 Carlito syrichta
TTTGTTTTGAGTTGGAGTCTCACTCTGTCGCCCAGACTGGAGTGCAATCCCCCAGCCACTGCCACGTCGACCTGCTGGGCTCCGGCGATCCTTCCGCCTCAGCCTTCCAAGGAGCTGGAATTTACAGGCGCGCGCCACCACACCTGGCTAATTTTTTGATTTATTGTAGAGATGAGGTCTCGCCAAGTTGCCCAGGCAGGTCTCGAACCCGCGGGCTCAGGCAATCCACTTACCTGAGCCTCCCAAAGGCGCGGGATTACAGGCTGAGCCACCGAGCCCGGCTTCAGCTGATTTTTTTATTTACTATAGAGATGAGGTCTCGCCAAGTTGTCCAGGCTGTTCTCAAACCCGTGGGCTTAAACAATTCTCTCGCCTCCACCTTCTAAAGTGCTGGGATTACAGGCATGTGCCACTGCACCTGGCCTGGTGTTTTCTTTAATGTTTTTTTTTTTTTTGCTTTTTTGAGTTTGAGTCTTACTTTGTCACCTACGCTGGAGTGCAGTGGGACACTCATGCCCACCACAGCCTCAACTTGCTGGGTTCAAGGGATCCTTCCACCTCAGCCTTCCAAGTAGCTGGAAGGCATGCGCCACTATGCCCGGCTAGTTTTTGATTTATTGTAGAGATGGGATTTTACCATGTTGTCCAGGCTGGTCTTGAACTCCTGGGCTCAGGTAATCCTCTCGCCTCTGCTTCCCAAAGTGCTGGGATTACAGGTGTGAGCCCCCACGCTTGTCCTGGTATTAATGCGGGAATCCTGCTCCTGCTGGGTCTAGGGTACCCCGAAGGTGTGAACAGTGTAGGCGATGAAAGAATACACTTTGGACATCTGACTCTGTTACAGGACAGATGCCATTTATTGTTAACAGAGAGCTTTTATACTATTCGTATAAGGGAGAGGACAAAGAAAATTCCTTCATGCACATCATCCTTTAGAAGTTATTGCCATCTTGTGGTCTTATAAGCAACAAACAGGCCAAAAACACTATTTTCAGTTAATGAGTCTTAAGATAAGTTTAAAAGGAGTTTTACTTAAACTAAACAGAATCCATCACTTAATCTACAAGGCTTACTTTGATTTCTGTTATACATCACCTGTCTAATTAAAGAAGCCTTAAAATCACAAAAACAAAACTATAAATCGTACCTAGTGATAGTCGAAATTTGAAGCCTATTAACTTGACCAAAAAACAGTGGCTAACATTTAAAGAATAACTATGAAAGTGACTTACTGTGAAAATACATACACTAATCTTTACTTTAATTTTAATCATGCAAAAATGAACTAAAACATAATAAAATAAAACTAACACAACTAAAATCATTATGGCTGCATAATTGCTCATGAGCCTTTAAGTTTAGGTTAATGGTGGTTTGGGGGGTGGGTTGACGTGTTTTCCTTTATGCTTGACAACCTCCTGGAAAATATCTTTGTCTTAAGATAGCCACTTAAGCAATTATTATTATCTTTAAGGCACCAACTTTATCATTATGTGAACTTAAACTTGTGAACCTAAAACAATCTTTAAAGTAATTATAAGACATCAAGTTACAGCATTAAAATTTAATTAATGATTTAAAGTAAAAACCTTGTTAAACATAGTCAAAGCCTAATAATTTTTGTCAACCCTCATATATATGTATATTAATTATATAAACTTGCATGATTATACATTTACCAACTACATTTAATATATGGATAAAACAATTATGATGCCTAGAATAGCACTACCAGCAACTCTTTTCAAAGCAATCCCAAATTACTGTCCTTGAAGTGCTTCAAGAAAGTTTCCAGGTGCACATTTATCCACATATCAGGAGTTTTCTCTGGGGTTTCTATGATCTTCAAAGCTTCGTAATCGCCTTTCTTCATCCAGGTGTTTTCATTGCTTTTCTCTTATCGTGCAGTGTATATTCCTAAGGAAAACTCAAAAGAAGCTTTTAATGATGTTTCCCAGGCCCCAAGGTTGTTTTCTGTATTCAGTTAATTTATCATAAAAGTATACAGTTAATATATCATGAATTCAGTGAAAACCTATTCTATATACGTAAACTTAAAATCTTAACTATTGAATTAAGTAAAAATCCTTAACGATTAATCTTTACCCTAAATCCATAAAGACAATGTTATAAATCACCTACATAACTCCTAGGTTTGTGTCTGAACTTATAATGAATTTATAATGAAATTACTATGAACTCGTGCTTCTAAATAACCTTATGTCTAAACACTAAACTACATTATTCTAGATCAAATGAGTGAATATACTTATATCATTTTTTGCTCAAGCAATATCTAGTAACTTATAACCAAGTGAAAGAAAGCATTCTTGATGTGCTTCAGAGTTTAGCCATTGCATATGTTAGAAAAGGCCAAACGGCATAGTGGGAAATGGAAAAATGAACCATGACATTCCCAGGTTAGCTGTGAGTACTTCACATAAACATGTTGTTTTCTTCATGCTCAACTGTACAGAATTCTTCGGCCGTATCAATAGCAAAGATGGAAGACAGAAGGGCCTCAGTTGCCCAGACTCGCTTTGCAGCCGGGGGTCCTCAGCGCACCTGGACTTTGTCAATCAGGCAGGCTTCCAAGGCTGGCTCCCAACATATTATTATTATTATTATTATTATTATTATTATTATTATTGAGTTGGAGTCTCACTCTGTCGCCCAAACTGGAATGCGGTGGCACACTCATGGCCACCCCAGCATCGACCTGCTGGGCTCCAACAATCCTTCCGCCTCAGCCTTCCAAATAGCCAGAACTACAAGCGTGGGCTACCACGCCTGGGTAATTTTTTATTTATTTTTATTTTTTATTTTATTTTATTTTTTTGAGTTGGAGTCTCATGCTGTCGCCCAGACTGGAGTGCAGTGGCCGGGAGGGCTCTAGGGATCCTTCTGCCTCAGCCTTCCAAATAGCTGGAACTACAGGCACGCGCTACCACTCCCAGCTAATTTTTTTTGATTTATTGTAGAGATGAGGTCTCCTCAAGTTGCCCAGGCGGGTCTCGAACCCGCAGGCTCAGGCAATCCACTCACCTCAGCCTCCCAAACGCGCGGGATTACAGGCTGAGCCAACAAGGCCGGCTTAATTTTTTTTTTTTTTTAATTGTGGAGATGAGATCTTGCCACGTTGCCTGGGCTGATCTCGAACCTGCAGACTCAGGCAATCCACTCACCTCGGCCTCCCAAAGTGCTGGGATTACAGGCTGAGCCACCTAGCCTGGCCTTTTTTGTTTTTGTTTTTGTTTGTTTTGTTGTTGTTTTGTTTTGTTTTTGAGTTGGAGTCTCACTCTGTCGCCCAGACTGGAGTGCAGTGGCCGCTCCCGGCCACCGCAGCCTCGACCTGCTGGGCTCCGGCGATCCTTCCGCCTCAGCCTTCCAAGTAGCCGGAATTACAGGCGTGCGCTACCACACCCGGCTGATTTTTTGATTTATTGCAGAGATGAGGTCTCGCCTACCAAGGCGGGTCTCGAACCCGCGGGCTCAGGCAATCCACTCACCTCAGCCTCCCAAAGGCGCGGGATTACAGGCTGAGCCACCGAGCCCGGCTTTTTTTTTTTTTTTAAATGAATTTGTTGAGCCCTGTTGGAAGGAAAAACTTATAGCAACTGAAGTCTGACTAGTTGGAGGTCTACAAATTGATAATAGATGAACAGAATACAAATTTATTACAAATGTGAAAGAACCCTACAGTGAGAGACACTCCTGGAACAGCTAGGGGTAATAGTTTATATAGTAGCTCAATAAGGGGTGGGGGTAGGCACTTATGGCTTCAAAGGATGGAAGGTTCTGACGAGTCTTGTTTATACAATATTTTTGGAATGTTCTAGTGTATAAGGCTAGCGTCTTTATGACTGGAGTCTTCCCCAGAGGGCAGGGTTGTGGCAGCTGACTCTTGTAAAGCTCTGTTCTAATCAGATACCGGAGATTCAAGTTCAGATAAAATTTCTTTCTGTATTTTCTGCAGCTCAGAGGCTTTTACTTTGTGATAATCTCTGTCCCTGCTTGGTGGGCTATGGGTCTCTTCAGCCCCATATTTTCGGGAGGAAAGTTTCTGTTCTGTAAGTTCTTATGTTTCCGTGTAGGAGTCCCCACAGTAAAACAGTGAGGTCAAGATGAGGTTAAAAACGATAAGCTTGAAAAGCTGTCAAGCGCTTATTTCTTTGAGACAGGCAAAAAGTGGGCATGGAATCATATTTGAGATTGGCTTTAAGGGTTAAATTGGATTCTTTCCCTTTAGCACAGTGATTAAGAACACAGGATTCGGCTGGGCTCGGTGGCTCAGCCTGTAATCCCGCACCTTTGGGAGGCTGAGGTGAGTGGATTGCCTGAGCCCACGGGGTCGAGACCCGCCTGGGCAGCGAGACTGATGAGACTCAGGATTAGGTAGAAATGTGTCTGGTAACTCCTTATTCTCCATATTCCATCAAATATGACAATTACATTCTAGGTATGTGATTATGTGGCTGTGAAATTTTAAAAATAATAATATCAATTAGCAGAAAGTGACAGGAGAGCTAAGGTTTTTTTATTGTTGTTATCACTTTGCTTCCTTTCCCAGTCTAGGAGAGACACTGCAAGATGACCGAGTTGCTCCAAGATGACTGTGTGTGTGTGTGTGTGTGTGTGTGTGTGTGTGTGTCGGAGTCTCACTGTCACCCAGGCTGGAGTGCAGTGGCATGCTGCTGCTCACTGCCGCCACAACCTTGACCTGCTGAGCTCAGGTGATCCTTCTGTTTCAGTCTTCCAAGTAGCTGGAACTACAGGCAGGCACCACCACCCCTGGCTAATTTTTTTTTTAAACTTAGTGTAGAGACTAGGTCTTGCCAAGTTGCCCAGGCTAGTCTCGAACCCCTGGGCTCAGGCAATCTTCTCACCTCCACCTCCCAAAGTGCTGGGATTACAGGTGTGAGCCACCACACCCAGCCTAATTTCATTTTTACCGGTGAATCAGTAATATTTGTAGTGACAATTCATGAACAGATCTATAGCATTGCAACGTTTAAGACTGCCCTACATTGCAGGATAAGACAGTCCTCACTTTCCTCCTTGGTGCATATTCTTTTCTGTACCATTCATTTGATGCTCAATCCCATACTACTCAAAATCCGAAATCTAAAAATCTCATGCTACTGTACAACTTGAGAGGTAGGGGAAGAATCATCATATTGAAAATTTGTCACCCTGGGCGGCTTGGTGAAACCCCATCTCTGCAATAAATCAAAAAATTAGCAGGGCATGGTGGCACATGCCTGTAGTTCCAACTACTTGGAAGGCTGAAGTGGAAGGATCACCTAAGCCCAGCAGGTGGAGACTGCAGTGGCCAGGAGTGTGCCACTGCACTACAGCCTGGGTGACAGAGTGAGACTCCTACTCAAAAAAAAAATTCTTAGCCAGGCTCGGTGGCTCAGCCTGTAATCCCAGCGCTTTGGGAGGCCGAGGTGAGTGGATTGCCTGAACCCATGGGTTCGAGACCCGCCCGGGCAACTTGGCGAGACTTCATCTCTACAGTAAATCAAAAAATCAGCCGGGCGTGGTAGCGCACGCCTGTAATTCCGACTACTCGGAAGGCTGAGGTGGCAGG
>NW_007245714.1:94884-99508 GCF_000164805.1 Carlito syrichta
CAATCCACTCACCTCAGCCTCCCAAAGGAGTGGGATTACAGGCTGAGCCACCGAGCCCGGTTGGGATTCTTATATAATATTGTTTTTTGATAATCTCTATCACTAAATGCAATTAAGCAATATACAGTTAATTATCTATTTGTGTGAACAAATGTCAACAAGATATTTTCTCCAGGGGGTCTTCTTGAACTGTCTATTGAGTGTAGGATTAGGTGTGGTCTCTATGTCTCTGTAGCCAGCACTGTGAAGTGATCTGTAATACACTTGTTTGTTATTTTGCTTTGTTTTTTGAGTCAGAGTCTTACTCTGTTGCCCAGGTTGGAGTACAGTGCCACACTCACAGCCACCACAGCCTCGATCTGCTGGTTTCAGGCAATCCTTTCACTGCAGCTTTCCAAGTACCTGGAACTACAAGAGTGCATCACTATGCCCGGCTAATTTTTTTTTTTTTTTTGAGTCGGAGTCTCACTCTGTCGCCCAGACTGGAGTGCAGTGGCCGCTCCCGGGCACCGCAGCCTCGACCTGCTGGGCTCCGACGATCCTTCCGCCTCAGCCTTCCAAGTAGCTGGAACTATAGGTGCGCGCTACCACGCCCGGCTCATTTTTGATTTATTGTAGAGATGAGGTCTCACCAAGTTTCCCAGGTGGGTCTCGAACCCGCGGGCTCAGGCAATCCACTCACCTCAGTCTCCCAAAGTGCCGGGATTACAGGCTGAGCCACCGAGCCCGGCTGTTTTTTTTGTTTTTTTTTTAAATATAGAGACAGGCTCTCACCAAATTGCCCAGGTTGGTTGTGAATCTCTGGGCTCAGGCAATCCTATTGCCTCTGCCTTCCAAAGCACTGGGATTACAGGCGTGAACCACCATGCATGGTGTTCAAGGTCACTTTTGAGTGAAAAAATAAAAAAGGAAGAATGATGTTTCAGTACTAAGGACTTCTGCAGTAAAACTATAGCCTTTATTGAAAGTAGTAGATCATTAAGGAATTGAAGCTTACATTAATATTAAATTTTAAAGCAAATCTCTAGAATCAAAGTAGACAAGACACACTTTACATAAAATTTATAACATTTATTTAGGCAAAAAAAATTTCAAAACAAAATCTGTACACACAACATTAATACTTAAGTGATGTCCTGATTTAAAATATAGCATGATCCAGGTACAGAATACTCCTATTCCCATTCATCTGGCCATAGTGAGAACAGTGCCTTTATATAAGGGTCTTCGAAATTACACACTTACAAATGAATTGTTCATATCCTTTGAAAGGAATTAAACTCTTCTATCAGAATTCAAGCAAAATTCTTCCCTTATACAAATCAGTGAGAATTTGACAGTGGGAATTCTACAAAAGTCAGGAATTTAAAATTTTTTTATTGTTGCAGACTGTCTGAGAGTGTAAATATTGACATAATAATCTCCCTTTTTATTTTTTATTTGAGTTGGAGTCTCACTCTGTTGCCCAGGCTGGAGTGTAGTAGCACGCTGATGATCACCGCAGCCTCTACCTGCGGGGCTCAGGTGATCTTTCCACCTCTGCCTTCCGATAGCTTGAACCACAGGTGTGTGCTACCATGTCTGGCTAATTTTATTATTTTCATTATAGAAACAAGGTCTCACCAAGTTGCCCAGGCTGGTCTCGAACCCCTGGACTCGCAATCCTCTTGCCTCCGCCTCCCAAAGTGCTGGTACAGGTGTGAGCCACCGTGCCTGGACATATCCTTCCATTTTTAAGGGGAAAAAATGCTCTCAAGAATTTCTTCTTTTTATTAAAGTGTCTTGGCTGGGCGTTGTGGCTCATGCCTATAATCCTAGCACTTTGGGAAGCCAAGGTAAGAGGACTGCCTGAGCCCAGGGGTTCAAGACCAGCCTGGGCAACTTGGCAAGACCTCGTCTCTACAATAAATCAAGTTAGCCAGGTGCGGTGGCGCATGCCTGTAGTTTCAGCTACTAGTAAGGCTGAGGCTGAAGGATCGCCTGGGCCCAGCAGGTCGAGGCTGCTGGGGCTGTTAGTGTGCCACTGCACTCAAGCCTGGGTAACAAAGTGAGACTCCAACTCAAAAATAACAAGAACAACAAAAAGCATCTCAGCTTTCATTAGCTAAGTAGCTTCTTCTTTCTAAGCTGATTAAGATAAGCATAAAATAACTCAATTTGAACAGTTTTACCCAAAGTAAGTCCAAAATTAAGCACACACTATTAATAAACTAGAAATGATTTCCCATAAAATAATTTTAATAGATTTGAACTTTTTCAAATTTGTTTTTTGTTTTTTTTTTGAGTTGGAGTCTCACTCTGTTGCCCAGACTAGAGTGCAGTGGCCGCTCCTGGCCACCGCAGCCTCGACCTGCTGGGCTCTGGCGATCCTTCCGCCTCAGCCTTCTGAGTAGCTGGAATGACAGGCACGCGCTACCATGCCCGGCTGATTTTTTGATTTATTGTAGAGACAAGGTCTCGCCAAGTTCCCCAGACGGGTCTCGAACCTGCGGGCTCAGGCTATCCACTCACCTCAGCCTCCCAAAGGTGCAGGATGACAGGCTGAGCCACCGAGCCTGGCTGAAAGATTGATTTTAAAGGGTCTCTCCCTGTCGCCCAGGATGAAATGCAGTGGCACAGTCGTAATTCAGTGACCTCAAACTCCTGGGCTTCAGTGATCCTGCCACCTCAGCCTCCCAAAGTTCTGGGATGACAGGCATGAGCCACTGCGCCTGGCCAAGAAGGCATCTCTGATGAGGGGACAATGAATCAAGCTGAGACTTGATGGGAGTGAGGGGGTGAGCCCTGCCACACCCACCTGCTTCTGGGAGCACGTCTTGAGGGGAGCCTCCGCAGAAGGGACAGCAATTACAAAGGCCCTGAGAGGGCTCCACTAGCCCTGTACCTATGCCCTGGATTCAGTGCTCAGCAGGGAAGAACCAGCCTCCTCTGAGCCGGAGGCCTGGGTTCCTCCCACTGCCTCCCCTGACAGGCGAGCACTGTTGGGATAGGGAGTCAGGTGAGGTTGGAAGAAAAACCCAGACTTCACCTCGTCCCCGCCTGTCCCTGAAAATAACATCGGCTGGAGGGTGTCATGGCTGCAGAGAACAGCCAGATGTCTCCGGATGTCTGGCTTCTGGCACTCAGCGGGTAGATAGAACACCTGGACTGAACATTCCCCAAAGGTGTAGCTGGAAAACAAATCAGGTGGAAGGTTGCAGGTGAGGGGCAGGGTCCCGTTAGAGGTCACAGGGGTGGCTTGCTTGCCCGGCATCCCTGGCGGTGACCTCATTCTCCCTGTGGATAACCTCAGGGCTTATTCTCTCCCAGCTCAGAGGCTAGATGGCTCCTCCCCAGGACCTAGAAGTCAGCAGCACCAGGACCTGATCTCTGGAGAGGTGACTGCCGACCCCGGCCCATTCCCAGCCCTCAGGATGGCTGTGGGTGGGGGTGAGAAGCAGGAGAACCAGGGCTAGGGATTCAAAGTGACACTCGGGAGTTCCATGGTGGCTTCATATATAGTGGGAAAGAGATTCGGAGAAGAGAGGGGTTCCTGAGGGGAAGGAGGATTCTGCAGGGGAGAAGGCGGGATCTCTGAGGGACAGAGGGAAGGGGAGGCCCTCAAGGAAGATAAATGACAAAGGTGAAGGTGCTTAGATCCTGGACTCAGGAATCCAGTCCTCCCTGCACACACACACACACACACACACACACACACACACACACACACACACATGCACTGCACAGATACGTGCGTGCGCACACACATACCAGTGCACAACACAATGCACACACATGCATGCGTGCATATATATGCACACATCGGTGTGCACACACCATCACAGGCACACGTGTCCACACATGCACACGTGCACATTCGCATGCACACTGGCATAGAGGCACGTAAGATATATACAAACATATGGACACACGTGCACACGCACAGACCTCTGAGAAGACCCTGGGTAAGTTATACCCAGCGGAGACTTTTTTGTATATTATTTTATTTATTTATTTATTTATCTATTTATCTATTTATTTATTTATTATTTATTTTTGAGCTGGAGTCTCACTCTGTCGCCCAGACTGGAGTGCAGTGGCCGCTCCCAGCCACCGCAGCCTCGACCTGCCGGGCTCTGGCGATCCTTCCGCCTCAGCCATTCACGTAGCCGGAACTACAGACATGTGTTACCGCGCCCGGCTAATTTTTGATTTGTTGTAGAGATGAGGTCTTGCTAAGTTGCCCAGGTGGGTCTCGAACCTGCGAGCTCAGGCAATCCACTCGTCTCGGCCTCCCAAAGTGATGGGATGACAGGCTGAGCCACCGAGTGGGGCCCAGCAGACACGTTTGACCCTCCATTCCTCCAAGCCCCTCCCCTGTCTGTGCAGCAGCCGGGTCAGCAGGAAGAGCAGGCAGAACCAGTGGGCAGAAGACCTGGGTGCTCGTCAAGACTCTACCTTTCCTGGCCAAGTCCCTTCCTTCCCTGAGCCTCGGCAGACTCATCTGTACAATGGGGACAGGCTCTGGGATCCCTGCAGGGCTGCTGGGGAGAGTGAAGCAGGTCTCACCCCTCTGCCTCTCTCACTCCGACCTAGCAGTGGATTTTTTTTTTTTTTTTTGAGTGGGAGTCTCACTCTGTCGCCC
>NW_007245714.1:99702-102336 GCF_000164805.1 Carlito syrichta
CAGGCGCGTGCTACCACGCCCGGCTGATTTTTTGATTTATTGTAGAGATGAGGTCTCACTGCCCAGACGGGTCTCGAACCCGTGGGCTCAGGCCATCCACTTACCTCAGCCTCCCAAGGCGGGGGTTTACAGGCTGAGCCACCGAGCCCGTCTTAGCAGCGGATTTTGCCTTTCGGGACTGGAGGAGGGGGACGGACCAGGCTCTCAAGGCTGGCCAGGGCTGAAGCTGTTACCTATCACGGCAGGCCCAGACCCTGGGAGAGCAGCAACCTGAGCTCCTGCCCAACTCCCTCTGTCGCAACCTGACTCCCAGGCAGCCCTTGGTTCTCAGAAAAGCCACACAAACCTCTCCCAGGTGCAGAAACCCTGGATGCTGTTGGGAAGGGAGCGGCCAAAGGTCTCCAGGGAGGCCTGGGCTTCTGCCATCAGGTCTGGGCTTGCAGAAGGTGGGCTTGAGGCTAGACTCCAGGCAGACAGTCCCACCCCGAACATCCAGGAGGGATCACTGGGCACCGAGAGGGATTGACCACGTTGGCTGGAGAGGCCTGGGCATAGGCCACATAGGATCAGGCAGGGGCCAGGGCAGTCTTCACCGTGGGAGGTGTGTGTTTTTTGCCTCTACTCCCTGTGCATCCCTGTGCAGACAGGCGGGGCACCCAGGCTTCCTGGCCCCAATCCTGTGCACAGGGAAATCCTCGCAGGACCAGAGTGCTCAAGGGGCCTTTCCAGCACAGCCGTCGGTGCCCCTGGCCAAGCCTACCCACAGCGGGGCGTTTCCACTGGAGAAATCGTTCCTGACTGGCAGGTTCCTGCAACTTCACACTCACTCCCCTGCTGCCACGTTGAACACACACATGGTGACGTGTCGCCTGCTCCTCCCCACGGTGCCACACTCACACGCACTCACTCACTACTCTGTGCATTCCTGGGTTCTCAGTCTTCTCCTGGGGAGGGAGGACCGATGGGGGCTGTCACTGGGGTCTGCTACCCTCTCCCCTCTGCCCCAGGCCCCAGGAGAGGTCTTCCTTGCTCCTTATATCTCAGCCATCACCAGAAGAGCGGGTCCAACCCTTGTAGTTCAGGCCAGCTGTCTTCCCTTCCAGGATGGGAGGCATACACGCGAAGGTGCTGTCCCCAGCACCCACAAACAAGATGGCAGAGAGCTTTCCTTCCCATGGCAGAGTCCTAGGGAAGCCAGGGCTGGAGACAAACCTCCTCTCTGCCCGGTTCCCCAGGAGGGCAGAGAGGGGAAGAGAATGAGACAGGTGGGATCCCAGGTAAGGGACATCTGGGCTCCATCCATCCAGCCAGAAGTTTGGCTCCGCCCTGCCTCACCTCTATTGGCGGTAACATTTCTGTGCACCTGGAGGCCTGCAAGTTAACAGAAGATGGACCACACCTGAGAGTGAAGGACAGCCAAGAATACACAGGCGGCTTAAGTTTGCTTCCCTGCCAACCACAGGAATGCCTCTGGCTGGGCGTGGAGGGGGGGCGGGCATGTGGACCTATCACGTGGCAAGCCAGGAGATGCCGAAAAAGCCCAGCTCACCCTTTGGCGGAGATTTCAGCCATGTGAAAGGGCCAGCTCTACCTGGCACACACCGCCCTGGATACACAGGGCAGCCATGGGAGACAGGCGGGGGACTCAGGCTTCCTGGCCCCAATCCTGTGCACAGTAACATGAACTGAGAAACCTTATGGGGGTCTCCACCATCCACAGGGTCAAGTCCAAACTCTTAGGCCAGCCTTCTAGGCCCTTCCCAACCTGGCCCCTGTGGCCTCTCCACGTCCCTCTCCGTGCCAACCCTGTGTCACCTCCCTCACCCCACTTTCTGGTCTCACCAGGCAAAATATATTTGTTCTTGGCACACGGCACTTCCTTCCCCCGGGACATCCTTCTCCACATTCCACTCTGGAAAGGACGGGTCAGCCCTCAAGGCCGGGTTCAGAGATCGTCTCCCCTAGGTTTGCAGGACAGGGGGCTCCCTCTGGTATTACTGTGGGTTTCTGTCTCCCTTGGAGACTGCACTGGGGCCAGGCCTTGGTCATCTACGTGTCCCCAGCCCCTGGGATTAGTAGGTACTCAGTAACTATTTGATGAGGGAATGAATGAATTAGTGAGTGAATGAATGCATGAAAGGGTAAGGGAGGGCATGGCCAGGGCTCCGGCTCCCAGGATCTGTGGCCCTTGACTATGAGTTATCTTGCGGGCTGGGTGGACAGGTCATCAGGGCTCAGAGCATCCACCCGTGAGCACGGGTGTGGCTTTCCAAGCCCAGGCTGCCCTCGTGCAGGTGCACAGGGCAACATTTATTGAACACCTGCTGTGTGCATCACCCCATGCCATGTTCTCGCAGCCACTCAGCCTGTTCTCACGTGGCTCTCTGCTCTTGCTCTTCTGTCGACCTGGAAGCTCTTCACCTGATCTCTCACTCCTGTTCCTTGGATTCCTCCAGGTCTCAGCAGAATCGCCACCCTCTATTTCCCACCTTCTTGTTTTAATGGTTTGCACTGGGCCTTTCACTCACAAGTTATCTCTTGTCACATTTTATATCGCCTCCTGTTTTTCTTTTCTTTTTTTTTTTTTTGAGTTGGAGTCTCCCTCGGTCACCCAGACTGGAGTGCAGGGGCCGC
>NW_007245714.1:102444-108905 GCF_000164805.1 Carlito syrichta
GTCTCGAACCCGCGGGCTCAGGCAATCCACTCACCTCAGCCTCCCAAAGGCGTGGGCTTATAGGCTGAGCCACCGAGCCCGGCTGCCTCCTGTTTTTCTTGTTTGTTTATGCACTTGCCAACTGTCCCTCCCTCCACCCCTTCTGCTCTCTGGAGACAGGCGTTTGACTGCCTTGTCCACTGTTGCCTGTCCAGGGCCTGGCAGGGGCCTGGCACATAGCAGGGACTCAGTATCAGTGAATGCATGTCACTTGGCTTCGGGAAGGAAGATCCCAGCCAGACAGAACCTGTCTTCAAGGAGTCTGCGGTACAATGGGCAGAGACCTACCTGGGCAGGCCGCCCCAGTTGGTGAAATGGGCCCCATTGAGGAACATTTTCTCGCCACCTAGAAAAGCTGCACTGACTGAGTGTGCCTTGTGCTGGGAAACTCCGTCCCTTAGTTCAATGCTCCCATCACTTCAAAGGCAGGGATTGTTACTACCATTCTGCAGGGGAGGCAGTGGAAGCCAGAGAAGCTGGGACCTTTGTCTCCAAGTCAAACACTTGAAAGAAGCATTGTTTTTAGCCCTTCCTCTTTTCTCCCCTCTGTTGGACAGGTGTGATTCTCCCTCTGTGTAGCTGAGTGACTGGTCCAAGACCTTATAGCCAGGAGGAGGCTGCAGGACCTTTGGAAGTCTCCCTCTGACTTTTTTTTTTTTGAGATGAGATCTTGCTCTATTGCCCAGGCTGGAATGCAGTGGCACAATTACGGCCTCCTGGGCTCAGGTGATCCTTCTGCCTCAGTTTCCCAAGTAGCTGGGGCTATAGGTGTGCACCACCATGCCTGGCTAACTTTTTTTTTTTCTTTTTGCAGAGATGAGGCCTCACTATCTTTCCCAGACTGGTCTTGAGCTCCTGGGCTCAAGCAATCCTTCCACCTCGGCCTCTCAAAGTGCTGGGCTTATAGGTGTGAGCTGCGTGGTTGTCCCTCTGACTTTTTTTACTCCAGACTGGAGTGCAGTGGCCGCTCCCGGCCACCGCAGCCTCGAACTGCTGGGCTCCGGCGATCCTTCCGCCTCAGCCTTCCAAGTAGCTGGAACTACAGGTGCGCGCTACCACGCCCGGCTCATTTTTTTTTTTTTTTGATTTATTGTAGAGTGAGGTCTCGCCTGCCCAGACGGGATCTCGAACCCGCGGGCTCAGGCAATCCACTCACCTCAGCCTCCCAAAGGCACGGGATTACAGGCTGAGCCACCGAGCCTGGCTCTTTTTTTTTTTTTGAGTTGGAGTTTCACTCCATCACCCAGGCTGACGTGCAGGTCATCCCAGCGTCGAACTGCTGGGCTCCGGCGATTCTTCTGCCTCAGCTTTCCAAGTAGCCAGAACCACAGGTGCACACTACCACGTCTGGCTAATTTTGGGATTTGTCATAGAGGCGCGATCTCTCCGAGTTGCCGGGGCTGGTCTCGAATCCACGGGCTCAGGCAGTCCACTCACCTCAGCCTCCCAAAATGCTGGGATTACAGGCTTGAGCCACTGCGCCCGCCCGGCCTTTCCTACGGATTTCTAATCAGAGTCCCTCATCAATTCCAGGCCCTCCTCTGAGGCCCTTCCGCAGGGCTTGCTCTGCCCAGGCTCAGGGTGAGCAGCTGAAGGCCTCTGTTTATCTGCTCCAGGGCCTGGGAGTCTAGCCCTCACCGCTTCCCAGTGCCTCAGGCCACTTTGACCTGCACATTCCACTGGGCTGCAAAATCGAAGTATCCCAAATGGCACGTCTACCCCACGCCTTGTCTGCAGGGAGCAGGACTGTCTTCCAGCCTCTGACTTTCAGCAGGGACTCCAGCCACCCACGCTCAGCATCATTTCTCTTCCACACCCCCCTCCTTTGGCTTTCTTTGGGGACAAGCCTAATTTCCTTCCCACCTTCAGAAGCCAGGTCCTGGCGCCTCGTTCACGGGGTCCTGTGCTAGCTCCCAGGGATCTACCTTCTGAGTGTTGAGTCATCTGCTCCAGAATGGGGAGATTTCAGGGAACTATTTCGTGGAAACGGTAGAGCTATGGCTGGACCTCAAAGGAGAAGTGTGTGTATGTGGGGGTGGGAGGGTGAGGGGTGTCAAGACAGGCCCAGTGTCTTGGAGTCGCCCAGGCTGCCGGTGGAGAGGTGTTGAAGGGCAGAGAACAGCGGGAAAGTGACAGGTTCGGGGTGGAGGTCCGTGTGCAGGACTGGAGTGCCCGTGGAAATGCCCCTGGGCTCTCCCTGCAGCTGGCATGGGGAGCTCCCAGAGGTTCTGAGCTGATCCAGTGATCTAGGGAAATGAACTTGCCTGTGTTGGTTTCCTAGGGCTGTTGTCACAAAGTACTACACAGTGGGTGGCTTAGAACAGCAGAAATGTCATCTCTCATGGTTGGAGGCTGGAAGTCTGAAGCCAAGGTGAGAGCAGGGCCCTGCCCCCTCTGCAGGCTCCAGGGCAAGCCCTCTCCTTGCCTCTTCCTGGTTCTGGTGGCTTCCAGCAACCCTTGGCATCCCTTGGCTGGTAGATGCGTCATTCCCATCTCTGCTTCTGTCTTCACGTGGCATTCTCCCCGGGCGTCTCTGTCCCTGTGCCCTCACACAGCCCTCTTCTGGGGACACCAGTCATTGGACTTAGAGTCCACCCTCGCCCTGTAGGACCGTGTGTTCACTTGATCACTCCTGCAAGACCCCTAAAGTCAGGTGAGGACTTGAACACTGAGCAAAAGGTGCCAGTGGCTTTGAAAGGCGGTGGAGGTGACAGGCATGGGGAGCTGGGCGGGAGGCTGCTGCGCTGATGGGATGGCGGGCTGTCTGAGCTGCCTCTGTGTTGCAGTCTGTGGGCCACTGCATGGAGGTGCTGTGCAGGACCACCTCTGCTGCTGGTGCTGGCTCTCTGATGGCCCTGACCTGCTTCTTTCCAAGTGCGGTCTAGGCTTTGGGAGGGCACCTCTAGTGTGTGTATGTGTGTGTGGTTTTTTTCAACTTATTAGTATTATTATTATTTAGACAGGGTCTCACTCTGTCACCCGAGCTGGAGAACAGTGGTGCGATCACAGCTCACTGCAGCCTCGAACCCTTGGGCAGGAGTCATCCTCCTGTCTCACCCTCCAATGTAGCTGGTATGACAGATTTGCTCCACCACAACTAGCTAGGTTTAAAATTTTTTTTTGTAGATACACAATCTCGTGATGTGGTCCAAGCTGGTCTTGAACTCCTGGGCTCAAGTGATCCTCTTGCCCCCGGCCTCTCCTGTGCTCTTAAAGACTTCTCTGAGGTCTCCCTTTAGGAAGGTGAGTGGAAGGGGAGGGGCTGGTCCCTGCAACGGGAGTTAAAAATGGGGATGGATAGCCGGGCTCAGTGGCTCAACCTGTCATCTCGCACCTTTGGGAGGCTGAGGTGGGTGGATTGCCTGAGCCCGCAGGTTCGAGACCCGCCCGGGCAACTTGGCGAGACCTCATCTCTACAATAAAATCAAAAATTAGCCAGGCGTGGTAGCGCACACCTGTCGTTCCAGCTACTTGGGAGGCTGAGGCGGAAGGATCGCTGGAGCCCAGCAGGTTGAGGCTGCGGTGGCCGGGAGCGGCCGCTGCACTCCGGTCTGGGCGACAGAGTGAAACTCTAACTCCAAAAGGGGATGGATGGGCAGAGGGTGGAGAGCTGGTCCTATCCAGTCCCAGGAGGTGGACCTCTCTGATCTTCCCTATCCAGGGAGCGCCCAGGCCAGGCAGGGGTCCTGTGTGTCCTAATCCAGGATGGGGCCCAGCTCGATGGGAAAAGAGGTCTCATGGCTCTTACCTAAGCTCTTGGCCTCTCCCCAAACTCTCCAACCATCCTGAAAGCGTTTGAGCACTCCCACACACCAGTGCTACCTGCCTCCGCAGACGGCCCACTGATGTGGCTGAGGGCATCAGGTGAGCCCTGGGCCCCAGACTCTACACCCAGGCCCCGGAGCTGGCTCACCCCAGTGGGCTCAAGTGGACCAGAGGAGAGCCCCTGCCTGGATCTCCTTGTGATCCCAGCTGTCAACCCAACAAGCAGGATCGGGAGACCTGGGTTCTGAGTTGGCACTGTCACAGATTCACTGCGTGACCTTAGCCAAGCTACTTCCGCACTCTGGACCTCGGGTTCCTGCGTGCAGTCTGCAAGACAGTGTGAGGGTCGTTTCCAGGGTCCCCTCAATGTTTGACGAGCCTAATTCATAGGTGTATTCACAGGGAAGCCAAGGACTACTCGCAGGATTCCCAGGGGAGGAATTCAGGTGACATGCAGAAGGGACTTCCTGCAGCCATGCTCAACCTGTGCCTCAAAAGGCCACGCCTGCTTTGGAGATTCTGCTCCTGCCAGACAGCTGGGGTCGGGGCTGGGGTGGGGGGTGTAGGGAGGGTAGGGTATGGGGATAGGGTAGGGTGTAGGGCCAGGCTGGGCAAGCAGAAAGGAGATGGAGGAGGCGGGTGAGGTTGGGAGGTTCCCACCCGGGTATTCTTTCCTCTGTGAAGTCACATTTATATGTGCACGTTTGTACAGGGAGTACTTTTGTACAGGCCGGCACACACGTTGTGTGATGAATGCAGGTAGGTGTGTGCCTTAGCCACGTACGTGTGCGTTTTTGTGGGTGGGAATCTACCTATCTGAACTTGATGTGTGGGTGAGGACCCAGAATTGTGAGGTCCAGATGTTCGCGTCTGTTGGTATGTGCCTGGCTAGGGCGTGTGTGTGTGTGCTTGGGTGGACCCTGTGTGCTTCCAAGTGCCCTGGGTGCTGGGGAGGCCAGAGCTGTCCCACCGCTTTCCCCATGGGCAGGAAACTCTCTAATTTTTCTATCCCACGAGGCCAAAGCCCACCTGCCCTTGGTCACTGGGGGGCTGTAGCCAGGCCCCCAGGAGGAGGAGAGGTTCCATCCAAGTAGGTGCAAGATGTGACTTGGCCATGGCATGAGAACAGGGTTGGGCTGGCAAGCCTTTGGAGGCCTCTCTCAGGGTTCTTGGCCGAGGAGCAGGGGAAGTGGGTTCTACTCTAAGACCAAGCATCAGGTCCAGCTTAGGAGGCTGCTCTTGCGGCTGGCAGTGGTCTTGGCACAGAGTGACTTGGCGGAGCTCAGGAAACATCCTGGGATGGAGGCCAAAGGAGCTACCCCTCGGGCCTCAGAAACCCAAGGGCCCAGCGTCAACTCCAAGGCCAGACCCCCCTCCTCCCACATTCTGTGCACGCAGGAACCTCATCCTCCCAGTGCCTGCTCTGCCTCCTGCTCTGGGTCCCGCCCCATGCCACTAACTCGGAGGCTGGAGCAGGCACCTTTGAGCAGGGAGGAGCCCTGGATCAAGGGGCAGAGCTTGTGAACACCGTCGCGGCCCTGCCACATACCGCGTGTGACCCCTGAAAGTCACTTTGCGCTCCGGGCTTCCGTTTCTGCCTGTCTAACCCATTGCCCGCGCCTCAGCCAGGCTCTCATCACTTAGCATCTCTTCGCCATGCTTGCGTCCCCCACCTGCCAGCTGGCCTCTGCCTTCCTGCCTTGGCTCGGCTGGGGCCCCGTCTTCCCGGCCTAGCCCCTGCCTGGTTGACTCTGCTGCAGAAACTCTCTTCTCTGACCCTCTGGGGTGGGTTGCCGCACACCTTCATAGTACTCTCCCTCTATCCATGTAGCAAGTCTTATCGTTATCTGCAAGCCCTTATCTCGCCTCACAGTTCCCTGCAAATCTGCTTCCCTCCCGTCCCGAGTTCCCTGGAGTCCAGCAGCAAACCTTTGTTCTCCTGGACCCGCAGAGCTGAGGAGCATAGCCTGACCCAGGCGAGATTTGTCGAGATAGCAAGCCATGATTCTGGTTCTCTGCTGCCCTCAGCTGACAGAGTAGGGGAACTGATAGAGTCTGGAAGCTTCTCTGGCTGCAGCGAATCGCTCCTGCCTAGGGATGGGGAGAGGTTTCTAGAATGCGGGAGTGACGCCTTTCTCTCACGCTGAGCTGTTCTCTCCATCCTCCTAACAGCCCGAGGACAATGGAGAGTGTTACCTCCTTCCCGAGTTCTACAGCCCTTCTCTTTCCAGGGAAGGGTGAATGCTCAGCATCCAATCCCCAGCTCCTCAGCCCACGATCCCCAGCCAATCCCCAGCTAACAGGCTGATGCCGCCTCTGTGCTCCTGAAGTGTTACTTCTCCCCACCACAGCCTCCAGCACACGGAATGGCAGTTTGTTTGGTTTTTTTGAGTTGGAGTCTCGCTCTGTCGCCCAGACTGCAGTGCAGTGGCCGCTCCCAGCCACCGCAACCTTGACCTGCCGGGCTCCGGCGATCCTTCCGCCTCAGCCTTCCGAGTAGCTGGAACTACAGGCGTGAGCTACCATGCCCAGCTAATTTTTGATTTATTGTAGAGACGAGGTCTCACCAAGTTGCCCAGGCATGTCTCGAACCCGCGGGCTCAATCCACTCACCTCAGCCTCCCAAAGCGCGGGATTACAGGCTGAGCCACCAAGTC
>NW_007245714.1:108925-119403 GCF_000164805.1 Carlito syrichta
TTCCGCCTCAGCCTTCCGAGTAGCTGGAATTACAGGCGCGCGCTACCACACCCGGCTAATTTTTTGATTTATGGTAGAGACGAGGTCTCACCAAGTTGCCCAGGCATGTCTCGAACCCGCGGGCTCAATCCACTCACCTCAGCCTCCCAAAGCGCGGGATTACAGGCTGAGCCACCAAGCCCGGCTGGCAATTCTTTATTCTTCTGTTTCCCCTGCTATGCGGCTCCCCAAAGGCAGGATAACCTATTCACTTGCTTGTTCCAGAAATCTCTAATGAGGGGCGGGCCCTACATCAGGGGCTCCCTGACACAGGGAGCTTGTCTTCATTACGTGTCTCTAGTCCCCGCCTGAGGCTCAGTGGAGTCAACAATGGTTCCCCAGGACATGGGGCATACTAGCAGATGATTCCACAGGTCCCTGGGGGAGTGGTGGGGAGGTATGCAGATCCCCGCCAGGTCCTCTAAAATACACATGGAGGTGAGAAGAGGCCTCACCCTGACAAGGCTGCAGGCCGCCCATGCAGTTGTGGCCAGACCAAGGAAGAGTCCCAGGGACAAACAGACCTAAGAATTAGTCTCAGAGTAGCAGTGTGAAGAAGGTCTGAGCCAGGGTCTGCTGTTGGCTGCTGTCAGACCCATCCTGTCTCCCTGGACCCCATTAGTAAGCTCAGGGGCTGCATGATCTCTTAGGATCCTCACAACCATGCTCCTGGGGGACCTGGGAGAGGGCCCCCAGCCTGGCCATCCCCAAGGCCGTGGCTTCTGCAGCTCCAGTCAGACAGAAGGCCAGAAAAACAAGAGACGGGACTCTGCCACATCTGGAGCAGTGCCCCTCACCTGTTTCTGGGTACAGGCCTGGGACTGAGCAAAGGAAAATGTCTAAGAACACACAGTAGCCTGCACTCACCAAGTGCTACTTGGGAAAGGTGCCGGGTTTTGGCTGGAGTCAGAAGTCCCGGCCAGGCCTTGCCAGACTTGCCGTGGTGACCTCAGACAAAGCCAGCTGCAATCTGGGCTCCCAGCACCTCTGTAAATGCTGCGTCCAGGACAGCTCCGGTGTCACAGCTTCAGCTTTTCTTCCCCACCCTCATCCTGGCGCAGGCACCTTCTAGCTCCTAATGCAGAGGCCACCCAGGTATGTGCTCTTTGTCATTTCCCTACCCCCACCGGGCTGGGTGGGTTTGGAGTTGTCTTACCCCTCTCGGAATACCTAGGACCTATCAGAAAGCGGCCTAGCTCTCGGGACGAACGGCCATGCATGATTAGGTCCATGAAAACACTAGCAGCGGGCCCATCCTCCCGACTCGAGCCGGCCGTGAGGAGCCCCAGCTCTCAAGGGCTGGTCAGGCGCCCATTGGCTGGGCTCGCTTCCCCTCCTCGTCCTGCCCCGCTTCCAGAGGGGCTGCCCCCGCCAACGCCGTTCCCTGGGCTCACTTGCCAACTGGTTCCTGATTTATCTGGCCAGCGGGGGATGCTGGCGGTGGAAGCCAGGGCTCTTCTCCCCTCCCTGGTGCTCCAGGGGATGTCGCTGCCAGTATCGGTGTCCTTCTCATTATTCTGTCCTGCCAGCGGACATTCCCGTCAAGGTCCCAGCTCCTGAGCCCAGCAACATTGCTTCCTCCCTGGGGGCGATAGCGGCTCATCTCAGGGCTGCCGCCTTCGCAACTCACCCCCGACATCAGACTCCCACTCTTGACTCGCTGGTCACGGGTCGCTGGTCTGACCCGATCCTGTTGCATCTCCCCTTTGCCACCAGCCCACGATCGCCTCCACCCGAATCTCAGTGTGCTCCGTCTTCCCCAGCCAGACCCCAAATGAACCACACGTGCCACAGCAGGTCGGAGGCCATTTCTTTATTCAAAGATAACCAGCACCATGGGTCCCTCAACATGCTGCTGCGGTTCCCATGGGCCCATCTCACCACTTCCAGGGCAGAGGAGTCTGCGTGGGGTGACTGCGGCAGGGAGATACACTACACGTCAGCTGGGAGTTCCCAAAGGGCAGAGACACACACGGTCACTATCACCAAGAGCACAGCACACAATGACAGAAGGAATGGTGGAACTGGAAATAGCCACTGGCAGCCACTGCCAACCACTGCGCTCTTCCCTCGTGTGTTCCTTGGGAGAAGACCTGGAGTAAGCACCCCAGCTGTGCCGCTGCAGTCACACGACGTCTCACTATCTGCATCTGTAAACTGGGAACAATAAACTGCACTCCTCAAAGCTGCCACGTGCACAAATGAGATTAAAATAGGGACACTGATCAAAGTACTCAACACAGAGCCTGGCACATAGAGGTGTTCAATAAATAATTTGTTAGGAAATCTTAACTCAGAGGGGACCTTCTTCAGAAGGCCAAGGAGGGAGATGACCTCCCTAGAAAGCATCTCAGGGCATGGGGGCCTTCGAGGGTTCCTTAGAGCCTGCAGCCCCTGGAGTGCCCAGAGCCCCAGAATACACTGTGCCAGGGCCGCTGGCAGGGGCGGGGTGCTGGGCCCCCAGGGAGCTACCCCCAGAAGCTGGGCTGGCATTGGATGAGCCAGGGTTTGGACCCAAATGGCCCTGCACGTAACACAGGCCGGAGGCAGGCTGGTAGGGAGGCAGGTTGGGCACGTGTCCAGGAGCGCCGGCGGGCCAGGAGGCTAGTCTTTGACCCCCGGCATGCATCTGGGTCACAGGGTAGTTTGTGGACAGGTGAGGGTGGCAGCTCTGTGTGGGGTAGGAGCCAGGCACAGGGTTCAGCCTGGAACGGAACAAGAGACAAAATGATCATTCAGCTAATAATGCCAAGTGCCTTGTCATTCCATACAAGAAATGCACGGGCTTGTCATCCTGCCTTGCATATTTTCTGTGACTAGCTCTAAATACCAAGTGAGGATAAAGGTTAACCTCAACCAAACAAGTATGAGATGCCCAGAGAGAGAAGGGCCCAATCACCGCGGTGCAGCCAGTCAGTTGTATGAAGGGACATCAGGCCTGCGACTGAGACCACCTGAGGTGTGACCTGCTCGCAGCAGCTCCTAAACCAGATGGAGAGACAGGGCCAGGTCACAACCGTCAACGTGTTTGTGGCTGGCCCATCAATTCTGCCCAAAGAGAACAGCTCTACCTCTGCGGAGGGGAGGGAGGGAGCGCCCCATCAGAGCTTAACACAGGCCTCTGGCCCAGGCCCTGTCTCCGAAGGAATGTTCCACCTGTGACTTCAGGAATGAAGACTCACAACTCAAGCCCCAGCTGGCAGGAACTGAACAAGACAGATGTGGGGAGTTGTCTGTGCTGAGGTTAAAGACCCTACCACAGCCACATGTGGCAGCGACTACCAGTGGGGAGACACATCTGAGGGGTTTTATCACCTGAACTTTTGTGCAAAGTTCTGAAGATGAAGAGTAGACATTAATACCACTGATGTTTATAATGGGGGACCGGACCAAATCTGTACACATTTCAATTAAAACCTGACCTTACAAGTCAGGTGCTTAAGTCCAGGTACACTAGAAAAGTAACATCGAGACGAGCCTCCAAGGAGACAAGCTGTCTGGGTGGCCGTCTCACTGCCAAAATAAACATGTGTGTCACAACGCTGCCCATGACCCATAGTCGGGCTGCCTAAAACACAACGTTCTGTTCCAGGTGCCTGCAGCAGGCCCAGGGCCACGTGGGATCAGATCCCATGTCATGTGAGGAATGCAGGAGGAGAAGAAAGGGCCGCCATCTCTCCCCTCCCGGCACCAAGATCTGCCTGCCACGGCAAAGCAGGGTCAGACGTGCACGGGATGTCACAATGCCAGAGAGACCAACTGCAGCGGAGTGTGCAAGAACTTTCTGTCAGGAGCTGCCTTGGAGGGTGAATTCTGGCCACTAGCGGTGTGTGAGGTGCAGCTGGTGACCACCAGCGATTATGGAGAGGGTTCCTTCCCAGGGACAGTGTGCACCCAAGGCCCCTGAAGCTCTCCAAAGCGCATGAGAACAACTAAAAGTCACAAGACATCTGACCCTAAATTTACAGTCTTCCCAATATTGAGACCCTGGGAACTACCTATCTGAGGCAAAATGGGCGAATTTGCATCTCTGTTTTTCCCAGTAGCTCTTCTGGCTCTTAAAAAGTGGCTCAAGGACCCCGGGTGGGTGACAGCAGGGGGCATCCACTGCCTGGAACAAGCTCCAAGGAGCAGCTTCCAGTTCAACAAAAGTCCTGCATCCCAGCCAGTATGGAGGGCAAAGAAGGGCCACTGACAAACAGCATCTTGCCTTCCCAGCGAGCCCCATCTTTTAGAGGCACCACTGAAGCAAGGAAAAACTCCTACGCTCTGAACTCTCCACATGGGTCGAAACCAGTCGAGAAAAGAGGCGGGGGGCCGTGGGAACAGGAAGGGAATGAGGACTCACGAGCAGGAGACCCACTTCTCCACTGGGTTCTTCTGACTCTGTGCTACCGCAAACACAGGTAACCACGTGTGAGGAAGCCCCTTGTCCTCTCTGGGCCACCTCTCTACAACGAAGGAGTGAGGCTACATGAGCTCCGACAGCTTACCCAGTACTTTCCATCTGAGGGTTAGTGAGCCCAGGCTGGAAAGCGGTCAACCTCATCTTCCCTCACTGGGTGGCTAAAAAAACTCCCACCTCCTGGGTCCTGGGTTGTGCCACCTCGTCAGCTGTGTGGACTACCTACTTCTTATCAGGGTGACTAAGTGCCACAGTCCGATCCAACCTGCAGATGGTGCTTGTAAGCGTTAAGGAGTGGTTGATAGCATTAAATAGGAGTACTCCTGCCCAGCTTGTCCACAAGGCACTCAGGTTTTGTACAAGCGTCCCTAAATGCCTTCCCTTTCCCATTCCGTCTCAGTCCCAACTTCAGACACAGCTGTGTAGAATCCAGAGTGCTCAGAGGACACCTGTGAAAAGATTTTCCAATCTGCCCACACCCATTCCTTTATTACCCATGGCAATGAACCAGTCCCACCCTCTACAGAGGCCCTGGAGTGCTTTAAGAATAAAACGCAAGAGCTCTGCCACTTACTTCCGGCTCTGGGCAGCTCTTCTTTCTGCCGAAGACCCCGAGACGTACTTGAACATGGAGAGCCTCTTCATCAGGCTGAAAGGGAACTTCTGATCGAGTTTCAGTGCAACCCGCTCTGAGATGTCGAGGGAATAGCAGTAGGTGAGGCCATCTGAGGTTGACATATTAAGTAAAAACGAAGGCAGCAAGAGAGCAGGGCTGAATGATCCTCATGGAAGAACACAAGTCCCCATACTTACTCTACAGAGGCATTAAGGCTCATCCCCCACAAGCTCCGGTTGGAGTTTCCAGCTCAGGGAAAACCAAGACTCCAGAGTTTCCATCTACTGTACCTCACAGTCGAAACACAGTCCAGCAGCAGGGGAGGCAGGGGGGTGTTGCCTTTTCACCCTCCCCTAGGCCAACCATCCCATCTCTTGAGCCCTCTAACCACTGCAATCATAGTCAGAAGCCAGCACACACCTCTGTCCTTGTGGTGGAGGGAAGCAGGAGGCTGTTCTAGCACCCTCCAGAGGGACTGATACTGTCTTGTACTCTGAGCCCAAACAACAGGCACCGCCTCAATGTGACCAAGTGAGCTTCACGTGGGCCCCTTCGGCGGCACTTCCTCCATACCGTCACCATGCCCTGACGGCATCCTGGTCAGCTGACCTGCCAGCCCACCACTGCCGAGGTAGCCACAGATTCAGACTTCATTTATTCACGTAACCTTTCCACAAATACTTGTTGGATATCTGTTCTACGTCTAGACTAGGAATAAGTAATGGGGTTGAGTAAGTGGTGGTAAGCAAAAGCTTATGTACGGAAGCCAGGCTGGGGACCTAACCTAGTCTGGGGAGACTGGAGAAGGCCTTTCCCTGAGGAAGTGATGTGGACTCGGACTCCCAAGTTGTGAGCAGCATGAGCTAGATGAGAGAGGCAGTGGAGACAGGCCGTAGGAAGCGTCAGCAAGAGAAACGCGCTCCTTGAGGCTGTGTTCGGAACTGCAATGCAACTGGCATTTTGAGCAAGACGGTTCTTTGCTAAGCAACGTCTCATTCACTGCAGGATGTTTAGTATTCCTGGCTTCCAGACATGAATGGCAGAGGCACCTAATTGCTGTCATAACTGAAAAGGCCTCTACCTATCTCTAAACTCTCCCAGGAGAACATTTCCCAATCCTGATTCCAGGTGATAGCCAATGCTGCAAGGGACTCAAAAGTTGTCATGGCTTCCGACTTCAGAATGATCTCAAGACTCTACTCCACCTCTGACTCTGGTGAAGTGATAATATTAGGCTAGTCCTCCCACCATTAATTACTATAAACCAGGACAGTATATAGTAGCAACTGTGTGTGGACTCTGAACGACAAATACTGCCACGGGACCAAAGTCCAACGGTGGGAAAACAAATGAACTGAGCCCCGAGATCAAACTGGCTTTCCACCTGCAGGCACTCTCCATACTGCAGCGGGAGCACAGCGTGTGTTGCGAACTGGGGAGACGGATGAAGAGGTTGGGAAGGATGAAGTGGGCTGGGATTTGCAGGTCGGTGATGGAGAGGAGGCTGCTGCTTGAAGAAGGAGCTCTAGAAGTCTGCATAGGAATGCCCTGCATCTTTAGCTGAATACCAGTTGTATACCTAACCCTGAATTATACCCCACATCTTTAAAATTAAAAATTGGTTTTAAAATACAAAAATTAGCCAGGAAGTGGTGTGTACCTGTAGTCCCAGCTACTAGAGAGGCTGAAGTGGAAGGACTGCCCAAGTCCTGGAACTCACACAGGCACATACTCAAGTTCCAACCAGACTGAAGAGACCTCAGTGAACACCCCGGGCATTCAGAAGAGATCTCCAGAAAGGCAATTCCTTGAAAATAAGGCTAAGCCAGCCACTGAATAAAGGCTACTTAAGAATCTCCCTAAAATAGATGAAAAACAAACCTAAAGTTTAAAGCCCATCTTCAAGTAAATTAACTGCTTCTCAAAACTCAACATTCCTTAAAGAAAAACAACAAATCCAGCCCTCAATAACACGCATTCACAATTCAGGGTCAGGTATATAAATGTTCATTATGCAGGTACCCTTGTTGATGAGGTGTGCTCCCCCCAGCCCCTGGCAATTTCCCACTACTGCCAATCCTGCATCCCCCTTCCCCAGCAGTTTTTGTGTTTTTTGTAAAGATGAAGTCTTGTTATGCTGCCCAGGCTGGTCTCAAACTCCTGGGTTCAAGTGATCTTCCCACCTCAGTCTCCCAAAGTGCTGCGATTACAGGCATGAGCCACCGCACCCGGCTTAACACTACTAACTCTGATGTTTAAAAAAGTAACTCCACTTTGTATTTAAATTTTTTTCCTAATTGTCATAATATTTATACAAAGGCCGTAAGGCATATCTGAAGTTTTTAACCATCCATATGGTAAAAGCCTATCTTTCTTTCATTTTTCTTTTCTGAGAAAAGGACCAAGCCTAACAAAAACAAACCAATCTGCTTCCTATTCTTTTCATGGAATATCTCCAACTTATGGTTAACTCATATTCTTCCAATGAAAACTCTTATCGTAATTAGTCAAATATAGGCTTACACCTCAGCTTACAAGAACAAAAACTCAAATCAGCACATTTCATTAATTGCCAGTGCTAAGCTGGTATGACGAAACAACTATGCTGATATTTTTCAGATGAAAAAATTCTGGTCCAGAGGGGAGAGGTGAACTGCCTAAGGCTACATGATTTTCATAACTGAAACTGGAACCTAGGTCACCCACATCTGAGCCCAAGACTCTACTTGATACCCCAGACCTTCCAACCTGGTTCACCCTCATCATCCCACAAAACCCTTCTAGGAAGGATACATGACAGTCCAATCCCAAGTCCACAGACATTACTGAGGAAAGAGGTCTGTGGAATGAGCCAGGAGGCGCCCAGCAGGAGCCACGGCACCAGGACTGAGGGCACAACCATGCCAAACACCAGGGCCCGCCTCATCCGAGAGCGGACAGTGGTGACTCCCAGCATGGCAAAAGCCACTGGGGTGAAACCTCTGGCATCTTCCACCTGCCCCAGCTTTGAGAGCGATGACACAGCCTCAAATGACAGGAAGATAATAGCAGAGAAGATGGTGAAGATCAAGGTGAAGAAGCAGTGACGGACGGTGCCCACGGTTCTCTCAAAATTGCCAGCAAAACGCCAGATGATGATGGCACCGCAGAGCAGGGAGATCGGATTCTCATAGACAAAGATGTAGGTCACCAGTCTGTAAACTGAAGAGGGAACTGGGTTAGAGATCTGATGGTGGGTTGCTCCAAGCAGGGAAAGCCAGGTTACCTAGGAAGGGCAGAGTACTGAGAGCCAGTGAAAATCAGCAACAGGGGCAACAAAGACCCAAAGACTCAAAGTAGAGGCCTGAATGTCCAATCCCTGCTCTTTCCCAGACCTGGAGCAAGTCTTATCAGTAACTGACTTCCACGTGGGGGAAAAAAAATACTTTTTGGCATGGAGTGGTCTCTGAATTTGTAAAGTGCTTTATACTCCTCCTTTAGGTTTCGATACTGACCTACCTCACTGGGCAGTTTGAGGGTTAATTAATTGAGTGGGTGTCACTTAATACTCTGTGTGCCAGTCTCCTCAGCTGTAATCCTGACCTCTCCTTCCACAGTGGCTGTTCAGAGGAAGAAAAAAATGGACCATGAATTATTTCATAGCTATAAGGATTAAGGATTATAAGACTATCACCAATAATATAGATACAGAAATCAGAAGTCTTCCTTGAAAGTACTTATTCAATCTTATAGGTAGGGTGATATATATTTTTTTTTTTAAGTCTCACTCTGTCGCCCAGGCTGGAGTATAGTGGCACAATCACGCTACTGCAGCCTCAACCTCCTGGGCTCAAGTGATCCCTCTGCCTCAGCCTTCCAAGTAGCTGGGACTATAGGCACATGCCACCCCACCAGCCGAGTTTTTTGATTTACTGTAGAGACGAGGCCTCGCCATGTTGTCCAGGGTGGCCTCAAACTCCTGGGCTCAGGCAATCCTCTTGCCTCAGTCTCCCAAATTGCTGGGATTGTAAGTGTGAGCCACCATGCCCGGCTACAGTGATGCTTTATGTGCAACAAGACATCGAGAATCCTGTTTTTATTTTTCTAAAAGTGGTTATCTCTAACGTACTTTAATGTCCCTGTAGTCCAAAAACAGTACGGAATTGAAAGAGGGAGACCAATGAAATGGCAGCGATATGGACTTGGGAGATGAAACACTTGGAGATCGTATCCAGGCTAGCTGAAAACAGTCACGTCACAGGTCTCGGTGTCACTTTCTTCGTTGTAAGGGAGCAGCAGGGTTAGACTAGAGGGCTTCGAAGGTCCCTTATATATCGAATGCTCACATGCCCATGGAACCCACACCCAGGGAAGCTGTGAACGAAAGACAACAAGGTTAAGGTTAGGCGGACACTGCTTCTGTCTGTGAGGAGGTGCTGTATCTAGGGTGGTGGGAACGGTTTTAGATACAAGGTGAGAAGCAGGCTGTGGAACTATATACCTCAGTCCGGACGTCCCCGGAAGGCTTCATTATCTGAAGAGTACTTCATTACTGGTTGAGTGTTTCCCAAACTGAAACTCCAGGTATAGATGTGAAAAGATTCTAGAATGTTCTATGACTTGGAGATCATACACCTCAAGGCTCTAGTCCTAAAACGTCCCACGCTAAAAAGGAAAATCTGGGCTCCTGTCTCCATTGTATGACCTCATAGCTCTGCAGTCCTCTGCATTAAGCCGCCATCTTACCCAAATAATGGGCAATAATAACACCTGCGTCATGGATCATGGCGACCGAGGCTAAAAGCATGTGCGTGTGCTTTGCAAGACGGGAAGAGCCACACAAATTTCCCGGATTCCTCCCGCGACAAGGACGAAGAAGCAGACCGTAGGGATGTCTTTTATTAACGGACGTTTATGCCTGCCTGGCCTGCAAAACTTCTCTCCCCGAGGACACAAACACCTCTCTCCAAAGGCAGAAGACGCTCCCCTCCCCCCGTGAGCTGGGCATGGCAGTCGGGAGGCAGATGCAAACGAAGACGCAGAAGACATTCCGCGTCTCAGGAGCCCGGCACGCGCGTCCAGGGCTCCCAGGGGTTTACAGACAAAGCTCGGCGGTCGCGACGAAGACGAGGGGGAGACGTTTGCCGGTGGGGCTCGGGCCTAAGGCAGCCACAGGTGCGCGCGCGAGGTGGGAGGGGCGGAAGAACCTTCCTTGGGGTCGGGGAGCGCGCGGGGGTTTGCCCGCGCATGGAGCTGGGGCCTCGCGCGCTCCGGTGGCGACGCCGAAGGGAGCAAATTCGGGCAGGGCTGGGGCCGCGGCGATGACGACGACGGGGGGGCCCCACGGAGACAAAGACGCGGGACACCGGGGGGCAAGAGACAGCGCGGGAGGCCAGTCCTCCGGGTGGCGAGAACGGCGATGCGGACGGGGACGGGGAC